>NW_028156561.1:0-34575 GCF_964263955.1 Coregonus lavaretus
AGAAGAGAGGGAGAGAAGAGAGAGGGAGAGAAGATGGAGGGAGAGAAGAGAGGGAGAGAAGAGAGAGGGAGAGAAGAGAGAGGGAGAGAAGATGGAGGGAGAGAAGATGGAGGGAGAGAAGATGGAGGGAGAGAAGATGGAGGGAGAGAGAGAGAGAGGGAGAGAAGATGGAAGGAGAGAAGAGAGGGAGAGAAGAGAGAGGGAGAGAAGATGGAGGGAGAGAAGATGGAGGGAGAGAAGAGAGGGAGAGAAGAGAGAGGGAGAGAAGAGAGAGGGAGAGAAGATGGAGGGAGAGAAGATGGAGGGAGAGAAGATGGAGGGAGAGAAGAGAGGGAGAGAAGATGGAGGGAGAGAAGAGAGGGATAGAGATAGAGGGAGAGAAGAGAGAGGGAGAGAAGAGAGAGGGAGAGAAGAGAAAGGGAGAGAAGAGAGGGAGAGAAGAGAGAGGGAGAGAAGATGGAGAGAGAGAAGATGGACTGAGAGAAGATGGAGGGAGAGAAGATGGAGGGAGAGAAGAGAGAGGGAGAGAAGAGAGGGATAGAGATAGAGGGAGAGAAGAGAGAGGGAGAGAAGAGAGGGAGAGAAGAGAGAGGGAGAGAAGAGAGGGATAGAGATAGAGGGAGAGAAGAGAGAGGGAGAGAAGAGAGGGAGAGAAGATAGAGGGAGAGAAGAGAGAGGGAGAGAAGAGAGGGAGAGAAGAGAGGGAGAGAAAAGAGAGGGAGAGAAGAGAGGGAGAGAAGATGGAGGGAGAGAAGAGAGAGGGAGAGAAGAGAGAGGGAGAGAAGAGAGAGGGAGAGAAGAGAGAGGGAGAGAAGAGAGGGAGAGAAGAGAGGGAGTGAAGATGAGGGAGAGAAGAGAGAGGGAGAGAAGAGAGAGGGAGAGAAGAGAGAGGGAGAGAAGAGAGAGGGAGAGAAGAGAGAGGGAGAGAAGAGAGAGGGAGAGAAGAGAGGGAGAGAAGATGGAGGGAGAGAAGAGAGGGAGAGAAGAGAGAGGGAGAGAAGAGAGAGGGAGAGAAGATGGAGGGAGAGAAGAGAGAGGGAGAGAAGATGGAGGGAGAGAAGATGGAGGGAGAGAAGAGAGAGGGAGAGAAGAGAGAGGGAGAGAAGATGGAGGGAGAGAAGAGAGAGGGAGAGAAGATGGAGGGAGAGAAGAGAGAGGGAGAGAAGAGAGAGGGAGAGAAGAGAGAGGGAGAGAAGAGAGAGGGAGAGAAGAGAGAGGGAGAGAAGAGAGAGGGAGAGAAGAGAGAGGGAGATAAGAGAAAGGGAGAGAAGAGGGGGACAGAAGAGAGGGACAGAAGATAGAGGGAGAGAAGAGAAGATGGAGTGAGAGAAGAGAAAGGGAGAGAAGAGAGGGACAGAAGAGAGGGACAGGAGATAGAGGGAGAGAAGAGAGAGGGAGAGAAGAGAGGGACAGGAGATAGAGGGAGAGAAGATGAAGGAGAGAAGAGAGAGGGAGAGAAGAGAGAGGGAGAGAGAGAGAGAGGGGGAGAGAAGAGAGAGGGAGAGAAGAGAGAGGGAGAGAAGAGAGAAGAGAGAGGGAGAGAAGATGAGGAGAGAAGATGGAGGGAGAGAAGAGAGGGAGAGAGATGGAGGGAGAGAAGAGAGGGATAGAGAGAGAGAAGAGAGAGGGAGAGAAGAGAGAGGGAGAGAAGAGAAAGGGAGAGAAGAGAGGGAGAGAAGAGAGAGGGAGAGAAGATGGAGAGAGAGAAGATGGAGGGAGAGAAGATGGAGGGAGAGAAGATGGAGGGAGAGAAGATGGAGGGAGAGAAGATGGAGGGAGAGAAGATGGAGGGAGAGAAGAGAGGGATAGAGATAGAGGGAGAGAAGAGAGAGGGAGAGAAGAGAGGGAGAGAAGAGAGAGGGAGAGAAGAGAGGGATAGAGATAGAGGGAGAGAAGAGAGAGGGAGAGAAGAGAGGGAGAGAAGATAGAGGGAGAGAAGAGAGAGGGAGAGAAGAGAGGGAGAGAAGAGAGGGAGAGAAAAGAGAGGGAGAGAAGATGGAGGGAGAGAAGAGAGAGGGAGAGAAGAGAGAGGGAGAGAAGAGAGAGGGAGAGATGAGAGGGAGAGAAGATAGAGGGAGAGAAGAGAGAGGGAGAGAAGAGAGGGAGAGAAGAGAGGGAGAGAAAAGAGAGGGAGAGAAGAGAGGGAGTGAAGATGGAGGGAGAGAAGAGAGAGGGAGAGAAGAGGAGGGAGAGAAGAGAGAGGGAGAGAAGAGAGAGGGAGAGAAGAGAGAGGGAGAGAAGAGAGGGAGAGAAGATGGAGGGAGAGAAGAGAGGGAGAGAAGAGAGAGGGAGAGAAGAGAGAGGGAGAGAAGATGGAGGAGAGAAGAGAGAGGGAGAGAAGATGGAGGGAGAGAAGATGGAGGGAGAGAAGAGAGAGGGAGAGAAGAGAGAGGGGAGAGAAGATGGAGGGAGAGAAGAGAGAGGGAGAGAAGATGGAGGGAGAGAAGATGGAGGGAGAGAAGAGAGAGGGAGAGAAGAGAGAGGGAGAGAAGAGAGAGGGAGAGAAGAGAGAGGGGGAGAAGATGGAGGGAGAGAAGATGGAGGAGAGAAGATGGAGGGAGAGAAGATGCAGGGAGAGAAGAGAGAGGGAGAGAAGAGAGAGGGAGAGAAGATGGAGGGAGAGAAGAGAGAGGGAGAGAAGATGGAAGGAGAGAAGAGAGGGAGAGAAGAGAGAGGGAGAGAAGATGGAGGGAGAGAAGATGGAGGGAGAGAAGAGAGGGAGAGAAGAGAGAGGGAGAGAAGATGGAGGGAGAGAAGATGGAGGGAGAGAAGGATGGAGGAGAAGAGAGAGGGAGAGGAGAGAGAAGAGAGAGGGAGAGAAGAGAGAGAGGAGAGAAGAGAAAGGGAGAGAAGAGGGGGACAGAAGAGAGGGACAGAAGATAGAGGGAGAGAAGAGAAGATGGAGTGAGAGAAGAGAAAGGGAGAGAAGAGAGGACAGAAGAGAGGGACAGGAGATAGAGGGAGAGAAGAGAGAGGGAGAGAAGAGAGGGACAGGAGATAGAGGGAGAGAAGATGAAGAGAGAGAAGAGAGGGAGAGAAGAGAGAGGAGAGAAGAAGAGAGGGGGAGAAGAGAGAGGGAGAGAAGAGAGAGGGAGAGAAGAGAGAAGAGAGAGGGAGAGAAGATGGAGGGAGAGAAGATGGAGGGAGAGAAGAGAGGGAGAGAAGATGGAGGGAGAGAAGAGAGGGATAGAGATAGAGGGAGAGAAGAGAGAGGGAGAGAAGAGAGAGGGAGAGAAGAGAAAGGGAGAGAAGAGAGGGAGAGAAGAGAGAGGGAGAGAAGATGGAGAGAGAGAAGATGGAGGGAGAGAAGATGGAGGAGAGAAGATGGAGGGAGAGAAGATGGAGGGAGAGAAGAGAGAGGGAGAGAAGAGAGGATAGAGATAGAGGGAGAGAAGAGAGAGGGAGAGAAGAGAGGGAGAGAAGAGAGAGGGGAGACAGAAGAGAGGGAGAGAAAGAGAGGGAGAGAAGAGAGGGAGAGAAGATGGAGGGAGAGAAGAGAGAGGGAGAGAAGAGAGAGGGAGAGAAGAGAGGGAGAGAAGATAGAGGAGAGAGAAGAGAGAGGGAGAGAAGAGAGGGAGAGAAGAGAGGAGAGAAAAGAGAGGGAGAGAAGAGAGGGAGAGAAGAGAGAGGGAGAGAAGAGAGAGGGAGAGAAGAGAGAGGGAGAGAAGAGAGGGAGAGAAGATGGAGGAGAGAAGAGAGGGAGAGAAGAGAGAGGGAGAAGAGAGAGGGAGAGAAGAGAGAGGGAGAGAAGAGGAGAGGGAGAGAAGAGAGGGAGAGAAGATGGAGGGAGAGAAGAGAGGGAGAGAAGAGAGAGGGAGAGAAGAGAGAGGGAGAGAAGATGGAGGGAGAGAAGAGAGAGGGAGAGAAGATGGAGGGAGAGAAGATGGAGGGGAGAGAAGAGAGAGGGAGAGAAGAGAGAGGGAGAGAAGATGGAGGGAGAGAAGAGAGAGGGAGAGAAGATGGAGGAGAAGAGAGAGGGAGAGAAGAGAGAGGGAGAGAAGAGAGAGGGAGAGAAGAGAGAGGGAGAGAAGAGAGAGGGGGGAGGAAGATGGAGGGAGAGAAGATGGAGGGAGAGAGAGATGGAGGGGAGAGAAGATGCAGGGAGAGAAGAGAGAGGGAGAGAAGAGAGAGGGAGAGAAGAGAAAGGGAGAGAAGAGGGGGACAGAAGAGAGGGACAGAAGATAGAGGGAGAGAAGAGAAGATGGAGTGAGAGAAGAGAAAGGGAGAGAAGAGAGGGACAGAAGAGAGGGACAGGAGATAGAGGGAGAGAAGAGAGAGGGAGAGAAGAGAGGGAGAGAAGAGAGAGGGAGAGAAGAGAGGGATAGAGATAGAGGGAGAGAAGAGAGAGGGAGAGAAGAGAGGGAGAGAAGATAGAGGGAGAGAAGAGAGAGGGAGAGAAGAGAGGGAGAGAAGAGAGGAGAGAAAAGAGAGGGAGAGAAGATGGAGGGAGAGAAGAGAGAGGGAGAGAAGAGAGAGGGAGAGAAGAGAGAGGGAGAGAAGAGAGGGAGAGAAGATAGAGGGAGAGAAGAGAGAGGGAGAGAAGAGAGGGAGAGAAGAGAGGGAGAGAAAAGAGAGGGAGAGAAGAGAGGGAGTGAAGATGGAGGGAGAGAAGAGAGAGGGAGAGAAGAGAGAGGGAGAGAAGAGAGAGGGAGAGAAGAGAGAGGGAGAGAAGAGAGGGAGAGAAGATGGAGGGAGAGAAGAGAGGGAGAGAAGAGAGAGGGAGAGAAGAGAGAGGGAGAGAAGATGGAGGGAGAGAAGAGAGAGGGAGAGAAGATGGAGGGAGAGAAGATGGAGGGAGAGAAGAGAGAGGGAGAGAAGAGAGAGGGAGAGAAGATGGAGGGAGAGAAGAGAGAGGGAGAGAAGATGGAGGGAGAGAAGATGGAGGGAGAGAAGAGAGAGGGAGAGAAGAGAGAGGGAGAGAAGAGAGAGGGAGAGAAGAGAGAGGGGGAGAAGATGGAGGGAGAGAAGATGGAGGGAGAGAAGATGGAGGGAGAGAAGATGCAGGGAGAGAAGAGAGAGGGAGAGAAGAGAGAGGGAGAGAAGAGAGAGGGAGCGAAGAGAAAGGGAGAGAAGAGGGGGACAGAAGAGAGGGACAGAAGATAGAGGGAGAGAAGAGAAGATGGAGTGAGAGAAGAGAAAGGGAGAGAAGAGAGGGACAGAAGAGAGGGACAGGAGATAGAGGGAGAGAAGAGAGAGGGAGAGAAGAGAGGGACAGGAGATAGAGGGAGAGAAGATGAAGAGAGAGAAGAGAGAAGAGAGAGGGAGAGAAGAGAGAGGGAGAGAAGATGGAGGGAGAGAAGATGAGGGAGAGAAGAGAGAGGGAGAGAAGAGAGAGGGGGAGAAGAGAGAGGGAGAGAAGAGAGAGGGAGAGAAGATGGAGGGAGAGAAGATGGAGGGAGAGAAGATGGAGGGAGAGAAGAGAGAGGGAGAGAAGAGAGAGGGAGAGAAGAGAGAGGGAGAGAAGAGGGAGGGATGGAAGATAGAGGGATAGAGAGGGGAGAGGAGAGAAAGAAAGTTAGAGAGATGACTAGTTGTGAGAGAAAGAATGTGTGAGAGAAAGAGGGGGAGAGAGAGAGAACATGTCACTCACCATGGTTGTGTTTTTCTTATGTTCCCTTTCACAGAAGAGAGGGACAGGAGATAGAGGGAGAGAAGATGAAGAGAGAGAAGAGAGAGGGAGAGAAGAGAGAGGGAGAGAAGAGAGAGGGAGAGAAGATGGAGGGAGAGAAGAGAGGGAGAGAAGAGAGAGGGAGAGAAGAGAGAGGGAGAGAAGATGGAGGGAGAGAAGATGGAGGGAGAGAAGAGAGAGGGAGAGAAGATGGAGGGAGAGAAGAGAGAGGGAGAGAAGATGGAAGGAGAGAAGAGAGGGAGAGAAGAGAGAGGGAGAGAAGATGGAGGGAGAGAAGATGGAGGGAGAGAAGAGAGGGAGAGAAGAGAGAGGGAGAGAAGATGGAGGGAGAGAAGATGGAGGGAGAGAAGATGGAGGGAGAGAAGAGAGAGGGAGAGAAGAGAGAGGGAGAGAAGAGAGAGGGAGAGAAGAGAAAGGGAGAGAAGAGGGGGACAGAAGAGAGGGACAGAAGATAGAGGGAGAGAAGAGAAGATGGAGTGAGAGAAGAGAAAGGGAGAGAAGAGAGGGACAGAAGAGAGGGACAGGAGATAGAGGGAGAGAAGAGAGAGGGAGAGAAGAGAGGGACAGGAGATAGAGGGAGAGAAGATGAAGAGAGAGAAGAGAGAGGGAGAGAAGAGAGAGGGAGAGAAGAGAGAGGGGGAGAAGAGAGAGGGAGAGAAGAGAGAGGGAGAGAAGAGAGAAGAGAGAGGGAGAGAAGATGGAGGGAGAGAAGATGGAGGGAGAGAAGAGAGGGAGAGAAGATGGAGGGAGAGAAGAGAGGGATAGAGATAGAGGGAGAGAAGAGAGAGGGAGAGAAGAGAGAGGGAGAGAAGAGAAAGGGAGAGAAGAGAGGGAGAGAAGAGAGAGGGAGAGAAGATGGAGAGAGAGAAGATGGAGGGAGAGAAGATGGAGGGAGAGAAAGATGGAGGGAGAGAAGATGGAGGGAGAGAAGAGAGAGGGAGAGAAGAGAGGGATAGAGATAGAGGGAGAGAAGAGAGAGGAGAGAAGAGAGGGAGAGAAGAGAGAGGGAGACAGAAGAGAGGGAGAGAAAAGAGAGGGAGAGAAGAGAGGGAGAGAAGATGGAGGAGAGAAGAGAGAGGGAGAGAAGAGAGAGGGAGAGAAGAGAGGGAGAGAAGATAGAGGGAGAGAGAGAGAGGGAGAGAAGAGAGGGAGAGAAGAGAGGGAGAGAAAAGAGAGGGAGAGAAGAGAGGGAGAGAAGAGAGAGGGAGAGAAGAGAGAGGGAGAGAAGAGAGAGGGAGAGAAGAGAGGGAGAGAAGATGGAGGGAGAGAAGAGAGGGAGAGAAGAAGAGAGGGAGAGAAGAGAGGGAGAGAAGAGAGAGGGAGAGAAGAGAGAGGGAGAGAAGAGAGGGAGAGAAGATGGAGGGAGAGAAGAGAGGGAGAGAAGAGAGAGGAGAGAAGAGAGAGGGAGAGAAGATGGAGGGAGAGAAGAGAGAGGGAGAGAAGATGGAGGGAGAGAAGATGGAGGGAGAGAAGAGAGAGGGAGAGAAGAGAGAGGGAGAGAAGAGAGAGGGAGAGAAGATGGAGGGAGAGAAGAGAGAGGGAGAGAAGATGGAGGGAGAGAAGATGGAGGGAGAGAAGAGAGAGGGAGAGAAGAGAGAGGGAGAGAAGAGAGAGGGAGAGAAGAGAGAGGGAGAGAAGAGAGAGGGGAGAAGATGGAGGGAGAGAAGATGGAGGGAGAGAAGATGGAGGGAGAGAAGATGCAGGGAGAGAAGAGAGAGGGAGAGAAGAGAGAGGGAGAGAAGAGAAAGGGAGAGAAGAGGGGGACAGAAGAGAGGGACAGAAGATAGAGGGGAGAGAAGAGAAGATGGAGTGAGAGAAGAGAAAGGGAGAGAAGAGAGGGACAGAAGAGAGGGACAGGAGATAGAGGGAGAGAAGAGAGAGGGAGAGAAGAGAGGGACAGGAGATAGAGGGAGAGAAGATGAAGAGAGAGAAGAGAGAAGAGAGAGGGAGAGAAGAGAGAGGGAGAGAAGATGGAGGGAGAGAAGATGGAGGGAGAGAAGAGAGAGGGAGAGAAGAGAGAGGGGGAGAAGAGAGAGGGAGAGAAGAGAGAGGGAGAGAAGATGGAGGGAGAGAAGATGGAGGGAGAGAAGATGGAGGGAGAGAAGAGAGAGGGAGAGAAGAGAGAGGGAGAGAAGAGAGAGGGAGAGAAGAGAGAGGGAGAGAAGAGGGAGGGATGGAAGATAGAGGGATAGAGAGGGGAGAGGAGAGAAAGAAAGTTAGAGAGATGACTAGTTGTGAGAGAAAGAATGTGTGAGAGAAAGAGGGGGAGAGAGAGAGAACATGTCACTCACCATGGTTGTGTTTTTCTTATGTTCCCTTTCACAGAAGAGAGGGACAGGAGATAGAGGGAGAGAAGATGAAGAGAGAGAAGAGAGAGGGAGAGAAGAGAGAGGGAGAGAAGAGAGAGGGAGAGAAGATGGAGGGAGAGAAGAGAGAGGGAGAGAAGAGGGGGACAGAAGAGAGGGACAGAAGATAGAGGGAGAGAAGAGAAGATGGAGTGAGAGAAGAGAAAGGGAGAGAAGAGAGGGACAGAAGAGAGGGACAGGAGATGGAGAAGAGAGGGACAGGAGATAGAGGGAGAGAAGATGAAGAGAGAGAAGAGAGAGGGAGAGAAGAGAGAGGGAGAGAAGAGAGAGGGAGAGAAGATGGAGGGAGAGAAGAGAGAGGGGGAGAAGATGCAGGGAGAGAAGATGGAGGGAGAGAAGAGAGGGAGAGAAGAGAGGGAGAGAAGAGAGAGGGAGAGAAGAGAGGGATAGAGATAGAGGGAGAGAAGAGAGGGATAGAGATAGAGGGAGAGAAGAGAGAGAGGAGGAAGAGAGAGGGAGAGAAGAGAGAGGGGGAGGAGAGGGAGGGATGGAAGATAGAGGGATAGAGAGGGGAGAGGAGAGAAAGAAAGTTAGAGAGATGACTAGTTGTGAGAGAAAGAATGTGTGAGAGAAAGAGGGGGAGAGAGAGAGAACATGTCACTCACCATGGTTGTGTTTTTCTTATGTTCCCTTTCACTCTCTCTGTCTCTTCCCTCCCTCCCTCCCTCCCCTCTCTCTGTGGTCTGTTCACTAACATCTACCAGACCACAACACATTTAGTTATGTGTCTGTCTCTCTCTGTCTGTCTCTCTCTAAATAAAGTATGTTGTTTGTTATTTAATGAGCTACTTTCCTCTGTTTACTTCATCTCTCTCTCTCTCTCTCTCTCTCTCTCTCTCAATATATTCTCTCTCTCACTCTCTCTCTCTACACTCAACCATACTCTTTCAATCTATTCTCTCTCTCTCTCTCTCTCTCTCTACCATACTCTTTCAATCTATTCTCTCTCTCTCTCTCTACCATACTCTTTCAATCTATTCTCTCTCTCTCACTCAACCCATACTCACTCTCTCTATTACTCTCTCTTCTCTCTCTCTCTACACTCAACCATACTCTTTCAATCTATTCTCTCTCTCTCACTCAACCCATACTCACTCTCTCTATTTCTCTCTCTTCTCTCTCTCTCTACACTCAACCATACTCTTTCAATCTATTCTCTCTCTCTCACTCAACCCATACTCACTCTCTCTATTTCTCTCTCTCTCTCTCTCTCTCTCTCTCTCTCTCTCGAAAAACATTGCGTCAATATTGCCAAAGCAACAATGTATACAATATACACTGTAATAAAGAATAACAAATAATAATATAAAATGGTAGTAATTAATAAATACATTTAAAATAACAATAGTAGAGATAATAAATATAAAAGGCTAAACATGGAAAATGAAACTAGAACTAACTAACTGTCATCCTCACCATTACACAACAATAATACTAATAATAAGTAAGTTACTGTTTACTATGCAGATGTTATTATTCAGTGTCCCTCAGGCTATGGCAGGCAAATACATATTTGGCTGCAAGAGGAGCCATTGCTCCTTCGCCCATGAGTATTTTTAGTTTTTCCTCTGGGTTTAATAAGTTAACATTTGGAATAAATGTAGTAATTTCTGTGAATAATGAATCTCTTTGTGAGGAATATTTATCACAGTAAAGGAGAAAGTGCATCTCTGTTTCTACCTCCCCTGTCATGCAGTGACCACATATACGCTCCTCTTTGGGTAGCCATGTCTTTTTATGTCTGTTTCTATGGCCAATTGGTGGTCACTCAGCCTGTACTTCATTGGCGCCGACGAAGATGGAACTAGCTCTTAGGAAACTTTGTAGTATTTTGTGTTTTTATGTATTATTTATTACATTATTAGCTCAGAAAGTGTTTGGCATCATTACATACAGCCGGGAAAAACTAAAGCAGATCCTTTGTTTGCTCTCCACAGGGCAACTGAACCGAATCCAGCGGCTGACCCAAAACATCGCCGGCGGAGGAGAGGCACTCGGAGCGGTCTGCTGGTTCGACTTAGGAGGCGCGCACACCCACCACTTCCAAGTACTCGCTAATGTCTCTGGTTAACAAGCTCGATGAACTCCGGGCAAGGATTTCTTTCCAGAGAGACATCAAGGCCTGTAACATCCTTTGTTTCACGGAAACATGGCTCTCTGGGGATATTCTGTCGGAATCGGTCCAGCCAGATGGGTTCTCAGTTCATTGCACAGACAGGAATAAATATCTCTCCGGGAAGCAGAAGGGCGGAGGTGTGTTTCATGATTAACGACTCATGGTGTAATTGTAGTAACATACAGGAACTCGAGTCCTTCTGTTCACCCGACCTAGAATACCTCACAATCAGATGCCGACCGTATTATCTCCCAAGATAATTTTCTTCGGTTATAGTCACGGCCGTGTATATCCCCCCTCAAGCCGATACCACGACGGCCCTCAAAGAACTTCACTGGACCTTATGCAAACTGGAAGCCACATATCCTGAGGCTGCATTTATTGTTGCCGGGGATTTTAACAAAGCAAATTTGAGGACTAGGCTGCCGAAGTTCTATCAACATATCGACTGTTGCACTCGCGCTGCCAAAACCCTCGACCATTGCTATTCGAACTTCCGGGATGGTTATAAGGCCCTCCCCCGCCCTCCATTCGGCAAATCTGACCACAACTCCATTTTGCTTCTCCCTTCCTTTAGGCAGAAACTTCCTTTAGGGAAGTACCCGTGCTAAGGACTATTCAACGCTGGTCTGACCAATCGGAATCCACGCTTCAAGATTGTTTTGATCACGCGGACTGGGATATGTTCCGGGTAGCTTCCGAAAATAATTTAGACGTATACACTGAAACAGTGACTGGGTTTATCAGGAAGTGTATAGGTGATGTTGTGCCCACTGTGACTATTAAAACCTACCCTAACCAGAAACCGTGGATAGATGGCAGCATTCGCGCCAATCTGAAAGCGCGAACCACCGCATTCAACCATGGCAAGGTGACTGGGAATATGGCAGAATACAAACAGTGTAGCTACTCACTCCGCAAGGCAATTAAACTGGCAAAACATCAGTATAGAGACAAAGTGGAGTCGCAATTCAACGGCTCAGAGACGAGACGTATGTGGCAGGGACTCCAGACAATCACGGACTACAAAAGGAAAACCAGCCACGTCGCCGATAACGACGTCTCGCTTCCAGACAAGCTAAACAACCTTCTTCGCCCACTTTAAGGATAACACAGTGCCACTGACAAGGCCCACTACCAAGGACTTTGGCCTCTCCTTCTCCATGGCCGACGTGATTAAGACCTGTCAGTTCCTTGGCGTACACATCACCGACAAACTGAAATGGTCCACCCACACAGACAGTGTGGTGAAGAAGGCGCAACAGAGCCTCTTCAACCTCAGGAGGCTGAAGAAATTTGGCTTGTCACCTAAAACCCTCACAAACTTTTACAGATGCACAATTGAGAGCATCCTGTTGGGCTGTATCACCGCCTGGTACGGCAACTGCACCGCCCACAACCGCAGGCCTCTCCAGAGGGTGGTGTGGTCTGCCGAACACATTACCGGGGGCAAACTACCCACCTACCAGGACACATACAGCACCCGATGTCACAGGAAGGCCAAAAAGATCATCAAGGACGTCAACCACCCGAGCCACTGCCTGTTCACCCCGCTATCATCCAGAAGGCGAGGTCAGTACAGGTGCATCAAAGCTGGGACCGAGAGAATGAAAAACAGGATCTATCTCAAGGCCATCAGACTGTTAAATAGCCATCACTAGCACATTAGAGGCTGCTGCTGCCTATTGAAATCACTGGCCACTTTAAGAAATGGAACACTTGTCATTTTAATAATGTTTACATCTAGTCCTGTGTAGCTCAGTTGGTAAAAAACAACATGGCTGCTGTTTAAATGAACTGTAGGCCTCCGGTAGCTCAGTTGGTAGAGCATGTTGTTTGCAACACCAGGGTTGTGGGTTCGATTCCCACGGTGGTCCAGTATGAAAAATGTATGCACTCACTAACTGTAAGTCGCTCTGGATAAGAGCTTCTGCTAAATGACTAAAATGTAAATGTAAATCTTGGACTACTCATCTCATATGTATATACTGTATTCTATAACATTCTACTGTATCTTAGTCCATGCCGCTCTGTCATTGCTTGTCCATATACAGTGGGGAGAACAAGTATTTGATACACTGACGATTTTGCAGGTTTTCCTACTTACAAAGCATGTAGAGGTCTGTAATTTTTATCATAGGTACACTTCAACTGTGAGAGACGGAATCTAAAACAAAAATCCAGAAAATCACATTGTATGATTTTTAAGTAATTAATTTGCATTTTATTGCATGACACTGTAAGTATTTGATCACCTACCAACCAGTAAGAATTCCGGCTCTCACAGACCTGTTAGTTTTTCTTTAAGAAGCCCTCCTGTTCTCCACTCATTACCTGTATTAACTGCACCTGTTTGAACTCGTTACCTGTATAAAAGACACCTGTCCACACACTCAATCAAAACAGACTCCAACCTCTCCACAATGGCCAAGACCAGAGAGCTGTGTAAGGACATCAGGGATACAATTGTAGACCTGCACAAGGCTGGGATGGGCTACAGGACAATAGGCAAGCAGAAAATGGAAGAAGTTCAAGATGACGGTCAATCACCCTCGGTCTGGGGCTCCATGCAAGATCTCACCTCGTGGGGCATCAATGATCATCAGGAAGGTGAGGGATCAGCCCAGAACTACACGGCAGGACCTGGTCAATGACCTGAAGAGAGCTGGGACCACAGTCTCAAAGAAAACCATTAGTAACACACTACGCCGTCATGGATTAAAATTCTGCAGCGCATGCAAGGTCCCCCTGCTCAAGCCAGCGCATGTCCAGGCCCGTCTGAAGTTTGCCAATGACCATCTGGATGATCCAGAGGAGGAATGGGAGAAGGTCATGTGGTCTGATGAGACAAAAATAGAGCTTTTTGGTCTAAACTCCACTCGCCGTGTTTGGAGGAAGAAGAAGGATGAGTACAACCCCAAGAACACCATCCCAACCGTGAAGCATGGAGGTGGAAACATCATTCTTTGGGGATGCTTTTCTGCAAAGGGGACAGGACGACTGCACCGTATTGAGGGGAGGATGGATGGGGCCATGTATCGCGAGATCTTGGCCAACAACCTCCTTGAAGATGGGTCGTGGCTGGGTCTTCCAGCATGACAACGACCCGAAACACACAGCCAGGGCAACTAAGGAGTGGCTCCGTAAGCAAGGTCCTGGAGTGGCCTAGCCAGTCTCCAGACCTGAACCCAATAGAACATCTTTGGAGGGAGCTGAAAGTCCGTATTGCCCAGCGACAGCCCCGAAACCTGAAGGATCTGGAGAAGGTCTGTATGGAGGAGTGGGCCAAAATCCCTGCTGCAGTGTGTGCAAATCTGGTCAAGACCTACAGGAAACGTATGATCTCTGTAATTGCAAACAAAGGTTTCTGTACCAAATATTAAGTTCTGCTTTTCTGATGTATCAAATACTTACGTCATGCAATAAAATGCAAATTAATTACTTAAAAATCATACAATGTGATTTTCTGGATTTTTGTTTTAGATTCCGTCTCTCACAGTTGAAGTGTACCTATGATAAAAATTACAGACCTCTACATGCTTTGTAAGTAGGAAAACCTGCAAAATCGGCAGTGTATCAACTACTTCTTCTCCCCACTCTATGTATATATTCTTAAATCCCATTCCTTACTAGTTTTGTGTGTATTGGGTATATGTTGTGAAATTTTTTGAAATGACTTGTTAGATATTACTGCACTGTCGGAGCTAGAAGCACAAGCATTTCGCTACACCCGCAATAACATCTGCTAAACACGTGTATGTGACTTGGTAAGGATCTATCTCTGCTTCGTATCTCTGACATTGTAGAGATAATCAGCCAATTCATATTCTCTGTTCAGAGCCAGATAGTAATTTAGTCAGCTTTGGGATTTTGTTTCGTTTTTCCAATGTTGTAAATATGAGTCCTTTGATTGGTTCATGATTTTGTTCATTTGAATTCTTGCTTTTTAATATTAATATTTAATTTAAACATTTTAATGATCTTTTTTTGTACTATCATTACCACTGGAAAGCGACCCAATTCTGCCCAACATGCATTAGTTGGTGTATTTCTTTGGACTTGTAGAATTTTCCGACAGAAGTCCAGTTTATTGAGTGGCCCCCAAACCTCACTTCCGTAAAGAGCTATTGCTAGGATTACGCTGTCAAATATTTTGGTCCAAATTCTAAATTGGGATGTTGATTAATTTTGTTGAATAATTTCATTTTTATTGCATACAATGCTCTGCAGGCTTTTTCTTTGAGTGGATTCACTGCCATATTAAAATGTCCCGATGCAGATATGGTCAGACCAAGGTATGAGTAATTTTTAGTGTGTTCAATTATGGTGTTGTTCAGGGTGAATTTATATTTGTGTTTCTGAAATCTGGTTCTTTTCTCGAAAATCATGATTTTAATTTTTTTGAAATTTACTGTCAGGACCTTCTTTGGTTTGTGATAGAAGAACCAAATCATCAGCATATAGCAGGTATTTTACCTCTGTGTCAAATAGTGTGAGTCCTGGGGCTGGAGAATGGTCCAACATGTCTGCTAATTCATTGATATAAATGTTGAAAAGGTTTGGACTCAAACTGCAGCCTTGTCTCACACCTCAATGTTGCGAATATAATTCTGTCCTTCGGTTTTTGATTTGTATTGCACACTTGTTTTCTGTGTACATACATTTTATTAAGTCATACACATTCCCGATGCAGATATGGTCAGACCAAGGTATGTGTAATTGTTAGTGTGTTCAATTATGGTGTTGTTCAGGGTGAATTTATATTTGTGTTTCTGACATCTGTTTTTTTTTTGGGAAAATCATGGTTTTAGTTTTTTTGAAATTTACTGTAAGGGCCCAATTATGGCAATATTGCACTAGAATGTTAAGGTTCTGTTGAAGACCTTCTTTGGTTTGTGATAGAAGTACCAAGTCATCAGCATATAGCAGGTATTTTACCTCTGTGTCAAATAGTGTGAGTCCTGGGGCTGGAGAATGGTCCAACATGTCTGCTAATTCATTGATATAAATGTTGAAAAGGTTTGGACTCAAACTGCAGCCTTGTCTCACACCTTGATATTGCGAAAATAATTATTTGGTTTTTGATTTTTATTGCACACTTGTTTTCTGTGTACATACATTTTATTAAATCATACACCTTACCACCAAGCCCACTTTGGATAATTTTGTAGAATAGCCCTTCATGCCAAATAGAATCAAATGCTTTTTTAAAGTCAATAAAGCAAGCAAAGATTTGGCCCTCTTTTTTTTGGTGGACGTGTTTATTAATTAGTGTGTGTAAGGTGTATATATGGTCAGTAGTGCGATGGTTGGGGAGAAAGCCAATTTGACACTTACTTATTACATTTTTTTCTTGAAGAAAGGTTTAAATTCTTGAATTCAAAATGCTACAGAAAACCTTTCCCAAGTTGCTGTTTACGCAAATTCCCCTGTAATTATTGGGATCTGATTTGTCTCCACTTTTGTGGATAGGGGAGATGAGCCCCTGGTTCCAGACATCAGGAAAGCAGACAGAAGTTAGTACCATGTTGAACAATTTAAGCACAGCATTTTGCAACTCAGGTGTGCTGTTTTTCAGCATTTAATTTCTGATGTTATCTAGACCACAAGCCTTCTTTGATTTGATAGATTTTAGCTTTTCATTTAGTTCTTGTTGGGTTATTGGGTAATCTAATGGATTTTGGTTGTTTTTAATGACTGATTCAAGGATGTTCAATTCTTCTTGAATTTCTTATTGGTTCTGTTTTAAGTCTGTACTCTTTTGAGCCCATCTGATTGGTTCATGCTGTAGAGTTTATTGGGCAGTTTTTTTGAATGAATATTGCCGGTTAATTTCTTCAGAAACACGTTGATCTGACAATGGTGTCTGTGGTCTGACAGTGAATGCAATAATGGAGGAGGGGTCAATGTCAGTGATGGCATAATCGACTACACTTGACCCAAGAGCTGAGCAGTAAGTAAACTGACCTAAAGAGTCCCCTCTGATTCTACCATTAAGCATGTACAGGCCTAAGGCTCGACAGAGATGCACTAACTCCTTCCCATTTTTGTTCAGTATTTGGTCAGGACTGTTTCTATCATTTATAAGGACCTTGTGAAGATGCTGGAGGAAACAGGTACAAAAGTATCTATATCCACAGTAAAACAAGTTATATATCGACATTACCTGAAAGGCCGCTCAGCAAGGAAGAAGCCACTGCTCCAAAACCGCTATAAAAAAGCCAGACTACGGTTTGCAACTGCACATGGGGACAAAGATCGTACTTTTTGGAGAAATGTCCTCTGGTCTGATGAAACAAAAATAGAACTGTTTGGCCATAATGACCATTGTTATGTTTGGAGGAAAAAGGGGGTAACTTGCAAGCCGAAGAACACCATCCCAACCGTGAAGCACGGGGGAGGCAGCATCATGCTGTGGGGGTGCTTTGCTGCAGGAGGGACTGGTGCACTTCACAAAATAGATCTCAAGACATCAGTTAGGAAGTTAAAGCTTGGTCGCAAATGGGTCTTCCAAATGGACAATGACCCCAAGCATACTTCCAAAGTTGTGGCTAAATGGCTTAAGGACAACAAAGTCAAGGTATTGGAGTGAACATCACAAAGCCCTGACCTCAATCCTATAGAAAATGTGTGGGCAGAACTGAAAAAGCGTGTGCGAGCAAGGAGGCCTACAAACCTGACTCAGTTACACCAGCTCTGTCAGGAGAAATGGGTCAACATTCACCCAACTTATTGTGGGAAGCTTGTGGAAGGCTACCCGAAACATTTGACCCAAGATAAACAATTTAAAGGCAATGCTACCAAATACTAATTGAGTGTATGTAAACTTCTGACCCACTGGGAATGTGATGAAATAAATAAAAGCGGAAATAAATCACTCTCTACTATTATTCAGACATTTCACATTCTTAAAATAAAGTGGTGATCCTAACTGACCTAAAACAGGGAATCTTTACTAGGATTAAATGTCAGGAATTGTGAAAAACTGAGTTTTCATGTATTTGGCTAAGGTGTATGTAAACTTCTAACTTCAACTGTATGTTAACATTGCCAAAGCAAGTATAATAGATAATAAACAAAAGTGAAATAAACAATAAAAATGAACAGTAAACATTACACTCAGAAGTTCCAAAAGAATCAAGACATGTAAAATGTCATATTATGTATATATACAGTGTTGTAATGATGTGCAAATAGTTAAAGTACAAATGGGAAAATAAATAAACATAAATATGGGTTGTATTTACAATGGTGTTAGTTCTTCACTGGTTGCCCTTTTCTTGTGGCAACAGGTCACAAATCTGGCACACTGTGGTATTTCACCCAGTAGATAAGGGAGTTTATCAGAATTGGGTTTGTTTTTTAATTATTTGTGGATCGCTGTAATCTGAGGGAAATATGTGTCTCTAATATGGTCATACATTTGGCAGGAGGTTAGGAAGTACAGCTCAGTTCCCACCTCATTTTGTGGACAGTCTGCACATAGCCTGTCTTCTCTTGAGAGCCAGGTCTGCCTACGGCGGCCTTTCTCAATAGCAAGGCTATGCTCACTGAGTCTGTACATAGTCAAAGCTTTCCTTAAGTCTGGAGGGCGATGTCCTTTAGAGTCCGGGTGAAGGTAGGCACTGCTGCCTTGTATAGGTGGACCTGGTCATAAAGGCTGTTCAAGTCCAGGGTGGAGTGGTGGGTCTCTCTCTATTTCTCTCTCTCTCTCTCTCTCTCTCTCTCTCTACCTCTCTCTACCTCTCTCTCTCTCTCTCTGTCTCTCTCTCTCTGCCTCTCTCTCTCTGCCTCTCTCTCTCCTCCTTACTCACCCTCCCTCCCTCTCCCTCCCTCCCTCCCTCCCTCCCACTCACACAGTAGGAGACGTGTGCAGCCTTTCATTGTCCAGCAGGTCATTAAGCTGACCAGTGACCACACACACGTTGGCATTCGCTTATCTGGTGTTTTTGTTGGCCGCTGTGTTGGCCAGTGTGTGTGTGTGTGAGAGAGAGAGACAGAGGGAGAGAGAGCGAGCAAGAGAGAGAGAGAGACTAACTATTTGCACATCGTTACAACACTGTATATAGACATAATATGACATTTGAAATGTCTTTATTCTTTTGGAACTTCTGAGTGTAATGTTTACTGTTCATTTTTATTGTTTACTGTTAATATTTTTTGTTTATTTCACTTTTGTTCATCATCTATTTCACTATTCACTTTAACATATGTTTCCAATAAAGCCCTTAAACTGAATTTAAATGTAAATTGAAAGAAAGTGAGACCCTCCGTTCTATTGGCAAACATCACTGGAGAAAGAGAGAGAGAAAAGGGGGAGGGAGAGAGAGAGAAAAGGGGTAGAGAGAAAAAAGGGAGAGAGAGACAGAGAGAGAGAGAGACAGAGAGAGAGAAAAAAGGGGGAGAGAGAGAAAAGGGGGAGAGAGAGAAAAGGGGGAGAGAGAAAAAAGGGAGAGAGAGAAAAGAGAGAGAGGAAAGAGAGAGAGAGAGAAAATGGGGAGAGAGAGAGAAAAGGGAGAGAGAGAGAGCGAGAGACAGAGACAGAGAGAGAGCGAGAGCGAGAGAGAGAAAGGGGAGAGAGAGAGAGATGGAGGAAAGCAGGCCCCATCACCCCCAGCAGCCCCATCACCCCCAACGGTCTCTGTGACCCAGCAACAAGCCCTCAGTGTCCCTCTACCTACCTCACCTGCAGCAGACAGAGCCAAGGACATGCCTTCAACACCAAGAACACCTGCTATGCAACGTTTCCACAACACCCTCTCTCTCGTCGAAGCAGAGGTCATAGAACTCAGAGAGAACAAGCTTCAAGAGGACGACACTGTCCAGAAACTAAAAGAAGAGATGAAGAACATCAAAACTATGAAATAACACATATGGAATCCTGCAGTAATGTAATGCCAAGAGTGTGCAAAGCTGTCATCAAGGCAAAGGGTGGCTATTTGAAGAATCTCAAATATAAAATATATTTTGATTTGTTTAACACTTTTTTGGTTTCTACATGATTCCATATGTGTTATTTCATAGTTTTGATGTCTTCACTATTATTCTACAATGTAGAAAATAGTAAAAATAAAGAAAAACCCTTGAATTAGTAGGTGTGTCCAAACTTTTGACTAGGACTATACACACACACACACACACACACACACACACACACACACACACACACACACAGGCCAATACACATACACACAGGTGACGCAGTACAGAGTGGGTGGGACAGCGTAGGTCATCTTTATTGTGATAGGTCACAGTGACAGATGGACATGCCCCTCTCCCAATGTTTGCTCAAATATATAAAATCAGTCATATGTACAAAACAGTGGACAAATCATTAGGAACACCTGCTCTTCCATGATATAGACTGACCAGGTGAATCCAGGTGAAAGCTATGATCCCTTATTGATGTCACTTGTTAAATCCACTTCAGTGTAGATGAAGGGGAGGAGACAGGTTAAAGAAGGATTGTTTAGTCTTGAGACATGGATTGTGTATGTGTGCCATTCAGAGGGTGAATGGGCAAGACAAAATATTTAAGTGCCTTTGAACGGGGTATGGTAGTAGGTGCCAGGCGCACCGGTTTGTGTCAAGAACTGCAACGCTGCCGGGTTTTTCATGCTCAACAGTTTCCCTTGTGTATCAAGAATGGTCCACCACCCAAAGGACATCCAGCCAACTTGACACAACTATGGGAAGCATTGGAGTCAACATGGGCCAGCATCCCTGTTGAATGCTTTCGACACCTTGTAGAGTCCATGCCCCGATGAATTGAGGCTGTTCTGAGGGCAAAGGGGGGTGGAACTCAATATTAGGAAGGTGTTCTTAATGTTTTGTACACTCAGTGTATACTATAATAATAATAATATATATCAGTCATATTTATTAACTGCTTCTTAGAAAAGGCAACAGAATAATAATTATTACAAAACATCCAGCTTCATCCAAAAAACAACAACAACAGTACAGAGCCTTCAATGTGAGGGCCATGGGTACTACATCTCCCACAATGCAAACTGGATGGCCTCAGGACTACAACTCCCACAGTTCCACAGGCCATGGAGCCCTGGGTTGGTGTCAGAGTTCAGAGTTCAACTCTAGGGTCCTTCTCTGTGACTTGGGAGTAGCCAAGAGCTGGCAGCGGACATTCTAAAACTTGTGGTATGGCAGTCTCATCAGACCATGGAAGTCTTGTTCCTTAGGGGTCAGGTCTGGACCGCATGGTGGAGGGCTGAGAGGAGATCTGTCCATCTGTCTCATCAGACCATGGAAGTCTTGTTCCTTAGGGGTCAGGTCTGGACCGCATGGTGGAGGGCTGAGAGGAGATCTGTCCATCTGTCTCATCAGACCATGGAAGTCTTGTTCCTTAGGGGTCAGGTCTGGACCGCATGGTGGAGGGCTGAGAGGAGATCTGTCCATCTGTCTCATCAGACCATGGAAGTCTTGTTCCTTAGGGGTCAGGTCTGGACCGCATGGTGGAGGGCTGAGAGGAGATCTGTCCATCTGTCTCATCAGACCATGGAAGTCTTGTTCCTTAGGGGTCAGGTCTGGACCGCATGGTGGAGGGCTGAGAGGAGATCTGTCCATCTGTCTCATCAGACCATGAAAGTGTTGTTCCTTAGGGGTCTGGACCGCATGGTGGAGGGCTGAGAGGAGATCTGTCCATCTGTATCAGTCTATTATGCTCTTCCATCTCCTTCTCTCTTTCTCCAGAGGTCCATAGACCAGTTGATTATGTTGTCAGAGTCAGTCTCTCTAGAAGAAGTCAGGTTTGAAATCAGAGTCAGTCATTGGTGTAAATTCCTTAAGTAAAAATACTTTAAAGTACTACTTAAGTAGTTTTTTAGTCTATCTGTACTTTACTATTTATAATTTTGACAACTTTTACTTTTACTTCACTACATTCCTAAAGAGAATTATGTACTTTTTACTCCATACATTTTCCCTGACACCCAAAAGTACTCGTTACATTTCGAATGTTTAGCAGGACAGAAAAATGGTCTAAGTCATTCACTTATCAAGAGAACATCCCTGGTCATCCCTAATGCCTCTGATCTGGACTCACTAAACACATGCTTCGTTTGTAAAAGATGTCTCAGTGTTGGAGTGTGCCCCTGGCTATCTGTAAATGATGTCTCAGTGTTGGAGTGTTCCCCTGGCTATCTGTAAATGATGTCTCAGTGTTGGAGTGTGCCCCTGGCTATCTGTAAATGATGTCTGAGTGTTGGAGTGTGCCCCTGGCTATCTGTAAATGATGTCTCAGTGTTGGAGTGTGCCCCTGGCTATCTGTAAATGATGTCTCAGTGTTGGAGTGTGCCCCTGGCTATCTGTAAATGATGTCTCAGTGTTGGAGTGTGCCCCTGGCTATCTGTAAATGATGTCTCAGTGTTGGAGTGTTCCCCTGGCTATCTGTAAATGATGTCTCAGTGTTGGAGTGTGCCCCTGGCTATCTGTAAATGATGTCTCAGTGTTGGAGTGTTCCCCTGGCTATCTGTAAATGATGTCTGAGTGTTGGAGTGTGCCCCTGGCTATCTGTAAATGATGTCTGAGTGTTGGAGTGTGTCCCTGGCTATCTGTAAATGATGTCTGAGTGTTGGAGTGTTCCCCTGGCTATCTGTAAATGATGTCTGAGTGTTGGAGTGTGCCCCTGGCTATCTGTAAATGATGTCTCAGTGTTGGAGTGTGTCCCTGGCTATCTGTAAATGATGTCTGAGTGTTGGAGTGTGTCCCTGGCTATCTGTAAATGATGTCTGAGTGTTGGAGTGTGCCCCTGGCTATCTGTAAATGATGTCTCAGTGTTGGAGTGTTCCCCTGGCTATCTGTAAATGATGTCTGAGTGTTGGAGTGTGCCCCTGGCTATCTGTAAATGATGTCTGAGTGTTGGAGTGTGCCCCTGGCTATCTGTAAATTATGTCTGAGTGTTGGAGTGTGCCCCTGGCTATCTGTAAATGATGTCTGAGTGTTGGAGTGTGCCCCTGGCTATCTGTAAATGATGTCTGAGTGTTGGAGTGTGCCCCTGGCTATCTGTAATGATGTCTGAGTGTTGGAGCGTGCCCCTGGCTATCTGTAAATGATGTCTCAGTGTTGGAGTGTTCCCCTGGCTATCTGTAATGATGTCTGAGTGTTGGAGTGAGCCCCTGGCTATCTGTAAATGATGTCTGAGTGTTGGAGTGTGCCCCTGGCTATCTGTAAATGATGTCTGAGTGTTGGAGCGTGCCCCTGGCTATCTGTAAATGATGTCTGAGTGTTGGAGTGAGCCCCTGGCTATCTGTAAATGATGTCTGAGTGTTGGAGTGTGCCCCTGGCTATCTGTAAATTATGTCTGAGTGTTGGAGTGTGCCCCTGGCTATCTGTAATGATGTCTGAGTGTTGGAGCGTGCCCCTGGCTATCTGTAAATGATGTCTGAGTGTTGGAGCGTGCCCCTGGCTATCTGTAAATGATGTCTGAGTGTTGGAGTGTGTCCCTGGCTATCTGTAAATGATGTCTCAGTGTTGGAGTGTTCCCCTGGCTATCTGTAAATGATGTCTCAGTGTTGGAGTGTTCCCCTGGCTATCTGTAAATGATGTCTCAGTGTTGGAGTGTGCCCCTGGCTATCTGTAAATGATGTCTCAGTGTTGGAGTGTGCCCCTGGCTATCTGTAAATGATGTCTCAGTGTTGGAGTGTGTCCCTGGCTATCTGTAAATGATGTCTCAGTGTTGGAGTGTTCCCCTGGCTATCTGTAAATGATGTCTCAGTGTTGGAGTGTTCCCCTGGCTATCTGTAATGATGTCTGAGTGTTGGAGTGAGCCCCTGGCTATCTGTAAATGATGTCTGAGTGTTGGAGTGTGCCCCTGGCTATCTGTAAATGATGTCTGAGTGTTGGAGCGTGCCCCTGGCTATCTGTAAATGATGTCTGAGTGTTGGAGTGAGCCCCTGGCTATCTGTAAATGATGTCTGAGTGTTGGAGTGTGCCCCTGGCTATCTGTAAATTATGTCTGAGTGTTGGAGTGTGCCCCTGGCTATCTGTAATGATGTCTGAGTGTTGGAGCGTGCCCCTGGCTATCTGTAAATGATGTCTGAGTGTTGGAGCGTGCCCCTGGCTATCTGTAAATGATGTCTGAGTGTTGGAGTGTGTCCCTGGCTATCTGTAAATGATGTCTCAGTGTTGGAGTGTTCCCCTGGCTATCTGTAAATGATGTCTCAGTGTTGGAGTGTTCCCCTGGCTATCTGTAAATGATGTCTCAGTGTTGGAGTGTGCCCCTGGCTATCTGTAAATGATGTCTCAGTGTTGGAGTGTGCCCCTGGCTATCTGTAAATGATGTCTCAGTGTTGGAGTGTGTCCCTGGCTATCTGTAAATGATGTCTCAGTGTTGGAGTGTTCCCCTGGCTATCTGTAAATGATGTCTCAGTGTTGGAGTGTTCCCCTGGCTATCTGTAAATGATGTCTCAGTGTTGGAGTGTTCCCCTGGCTATCTGTAAATGATGTCTCAGTGTTGGAGTGTGCCCCTGGCTATCTGTAAATGATGTCTCAGTGTTGGAGTGTGCCCCTGGCTATCTGTAAATGATGTCTCAGTGTTGGAGTGTTCCCCTGGCTATCTGTAAATGATGTCTCAGTGTTGGAGTGTGCCCCTGGCTATCTGTAAATGATGTCTCAGTGTTGGAGTGTTCCCCTGGCTATCTGTAAATGATGTCTGAGTGTTGGAGTGTGCCCCTGGCTATCTGTAAATGATGTCTGAGTGTTGGAGTGTGCCCCTGGCTATCTGTAAATGATGTCTGAGTGTTTGAGTGTTCCCCTGGCTATCTGTAAATGATGTCTGAGTGTTGGAGTGAGCCCCTGGCTATCTGTAAATGATGTCTGAGTGTTGGAGTGTGCCCCTGGCTATCTGTAAATGATGTCTCAGTGTTGGAGTGTGTCCCTGGCTATCTGTAAATGATGTCTGAGTGTTGGAGTGTGTCCCTGGCTATCTGTAAATGATGTCTCAGTGTTGGAGTGTGTCCCTGGCTATCTGTAAATGATGTCTCAGTGTTGGAGTGTGTCCCTGGCTATCTGTAAATGATGTCTGAGTGTTGGAGTGTGTCCCTGGCTATCTGTAAATGATGTCTCAGTGTTGGAGTGTGTCCCTGGCTATCTGTAAATGATGTCTCAGTGTTGGAGTGTTCCCCTGGCTATCTGTAAATGATGTCTGAGTGTTGGAGTGTTCCCCTGGCTATCTGTAAATGATGTCTGAGTGTTGGAGTGTGCCCCTGGCTATCTGTAAATGATGTCTGAGTGTTGGAGTGTGCCCCTGGCTATCTGTAAATTATGTCTGAGTGTTGGAATGTGCCCCTGGCTATCTGTAAATGATGTCTGAGTGTTGGAGTGTGCCCCTGGCTATCTGTAAATTATGTCTGAGTGTTGGAGTGTGCCCCTGGCTATCTGTAATGATGTCTGAATGTTGGAGCGTGCCCCTGGCTATCTGTAAATGATGTCTGAGTGTTGGAGCGTGCCCCTGGCTATCTGTAAATGATGTCTGAGTGTTGGAGTGAGCCCCTGGCTATCTGTAAATGATGTCTGAGTGTTGGAGTGTGCCCCTGGCTATCTGTAAATTATGTCTGAGTGTTGGAGTGTGCCCCTGGCTATCTGTAATGATGTCTGAGTGTTGGAGCGTGCCCCTGGCTATCTGTAAATGATGTCTGAGTGTTGGAGCGTGCCCCTGGCTATCTGTAAATGATGTCTGAGTGTTGGAGTGTGCCCCTGGCTATCTGTAAATGATGTCTGAGTGTTGGAGTGTGCCCCTGGCTATCTGTAAATGATGTCTGAGTGTTGGAGTGTGCCCCTGGCTATCTGTAAATGATGTCTGAGTGTTGGAGTGTGTCCCTGGCTATCTGTAAATTAAAAAAAACAAGTAAATGGTGCCGTCTGGTTTGCTTAATATAAGGAATTTGAAATGATTTATACTTTTACTTTTGATACTTAACTATATTTTAGCAACTACATTGACTTTTGATACTTAAGTATATTTCAAACCAAATACTTTTAGACTTTTACTCAAGTAGTATTTTATTGGGTGACTTTCACTTTTACTTGAGTCATTTTCTATGAAGGTATCTTTACTTTTACTCAAGTATGACTGTTGGGTTCTTTTTCCACCACTGGAGTCAGTCTCTCTAGAATAAGTCAGGTTTTAAATCAGTCAGGTATAAAAGTTATACTGTAAAATAGATCCATCCACATCTATAGTCTCTGTCTTCAGAGGTAGTGCACTGTGTAGGGAGTAGGGTGCACTGCTTAGGGAGTAGGGTGCACTGCTTAGGGAGTAGGGTGCACTGCTTAGGGAGTAGGGTGCACTGCTTAGGGAGTAGGGTGCACTGCTTAGGGAGTAGGGTGCACTGCTTAGGGAGTAGGGTGCACTGCTTAGGGAGTAGGGTGCACTGCTTAGGGAGTAGGGTGCACTGCCACACCTCAGTCTACTAGGTCCACCACCACACCTCAGTCTACTAGGTCCACCACCACACCTCAGTCTACTAGGTCCACCACCACACCTCAGTCTACTAGGTCCACCACCACACCTCAGTCTACTAGGTCCACCACCACACCTCAGTCTACTAGGTCCACCACCACACCTCAGTCTACTAGGTCCACCACCACACCTCAGTCTACTAGGTCCACCACCACACCTCAGTCTACTAGGTCCACCACCACACCTCAGTCAGAGGGGATATCTGGGGGAACTGAGGGGGAAATCCTTTATCCCAAACAGTGTTCAAAGGAAACCTCTTCCACGGTATTCCAATGGTATTGTTGCAGTATTCCAATGGTATTGTTGCAGTATTCCAATGGTATTGTTGCAGTATTCCAATGGTATTGTTGCAGTATTCCAATGGTATTGTTGCAGTATTCCAATGGTATTGTTGCAGTATTCCAATGGTATTGTTGCAGTATTCCAATGGTAATGTTGCAGTATTCCGGGCAGCAGGATAATTATACTAGAGGATTCTCTGAGGAGAGAGGTGAACTACATTACATTATCAGTTCATGTCCATCTCTCTCTCTGGCGGCTCTTTCCCTCTGTCTTCCTCCTCATAGGTGATTGGTTGAAGAGTCCCTGCTGTGACATCACAGTGGAACCGATCACAGTGATTGGCTTGGGAGACTGTTGGCATGGTGACATCATCACAGCTGGGTTGTGGTTGGCTGGTGGCCTGTTGAAGGGTTTGCTGTAAAGTGTTAGGTCAGTATTTGATTTTCGGAGGAGCTGTGGGATTGGCTTTTGGTGTGATTGGTCAGTATTTGAGCGTTGGGATGGGGTTCCAGAGGGCAGTGGGAGGTGATTGGTCAGTATGGAAACATGGAAGGCGCTGTGGGAGGTGATTGGTCAGTATCGGAGTGTGGGAGGAGCTTTGTGGACTCTTAGGGTCTGGATGCTGGAGAGAATCTTCTTCTGATGTCCTGCTAGAGTCACTCCTATACGCAACAGGTCTCTACACAGAGAGAGAGAGAGAGAGACAGAGAGACAGAGAGACAGAGAGACAGAGAGAGAGACAGAGACAGAGACAGAGACAGAGAGAGAGAGAGAGACAGAGACAGAGACAGAGACAGAGACAGAGACAGAGACAGAGAGAGAGAGAGAGAGAGAGAGAGAGAGAGAGAGACAGAGAGACAGAGAGACAGAGAGACAGAGAGACAGAGAGACAGAGAGAGAGAGACAGAGAGAGAGAGAGAGAGAGACAGAGAGAGAGAGAGAGAGAGAGACAGAGAGACAGAGAGAGAGAGACAGAGACAGAGACAGAGACAGAGAGAGAGAGAGAGAGAGAGAGAGAGAGAGAGAGAGGGAGAGAGAGAGTTTTAAGTGTGTGTGTGTGTGTGTCCTGTAGTAGGGATTAACATGGGTAACTAGGATCCAGGGACTGTCCCGGAACACTCTTCACATTTCCTGAAAAAATACAATGACATTATTTTTTCCCCCAATGTGGCACTAATGATCCACAACATGATCCAATGTGGCACTAATGATCCACAACATGATCCAAAGTGGCACTAATGATCCACAACATCCACAACATGATCCAATATGGCATTAATGATCCACAACATCCACAACATGATTCAATGTGACACTAATGATCCACAACATGATCCAATGTGGCACTAATGATCCAACAACATCCAAAACATGATCCAATGTGGCACTAATGATCCACAACATGATCCAATGTGGCATTAATGATCCACAACATGATCCAATGTGGCACTAATGATCCACAACATGATCCAATATGGCATTAATGATCCACAACATCCACAACATGATTCAATGTGGCACTAATGATCCAACAACATCCAAAACATGATCCAATGTGGCACTAATGATCCACAGCATGATCCAATGTGGCACTAATGATCCACAACATGATCCAATGTGGCACTAATGATCCACAGCATGATCCAATGTGGCACTAATGATCCACAACATGATCCAATGTGGCACTAATGATCCACAACATGATCCAATGTGGCACTAATGATCCACAACATGATCCAATGTGGCACTAATGATCCACAACATGATCCAATGTGGCACTAATTATCCACAACATGATTCAATGTGACACTAATGATCCACAACATGATCCAATGTGGCACTAATTATCCACAACATCCACAACATGATTCAATGTGACACTAATGATCCACAACATGATCCAATGTGGCATTAATGATCCACAACATCCACAACATGATCCAATGTGGCACTAATTATCCACAACATGATTCAATGTGACACTAATGATCCACAACATGATCCAATGTGGCACTAATGATCCACAACATGATCCAAAGTGGCACTAATGATCCACAACATCCACAACATGATCCAATATGGCATTAATGATCCACAACATCCACAACATGATTCAATGTGACACTAATGATCCACAACATGATCCAATGTGGCACTAATGATCCAACAACATCCAAAACATGATCCAATGTGGCACTAATGATCCACAACATGATCCAATGTGGCATTAATGATCCACAACATGATCCAATGTGGCACTAATGATCCACAACATGATCCAATATGGCATTAATGATCCACAACATCCACAACATGATTCAATGTGGCACTAATGATCCAACAACATCCAAAACATGATCCAATGTGGCACTAATGATCCACAGCATGATCCAATGTGGCACTAATGATCCACAACATGATCCAATGTGGCACTAATGATCCACAGCATGATCCAATGTGGCACTAATGATCCACAACATGATCCAATGTGGCACTAATGATCCACAACATGATCCAATGTGGCACTAATGATCCACAACATGATCCAATGTGGCACTAATGATCCACAACATGATCCAATGTGGCACTAATTATCCACAACATGATTCAATGTGACACTAATGATCCACAACATGATCCAATGTGGCACTAATTATCCACAACATCCACAACATGATTCAATGTGACACTAATGATCCACAACATGATCCAATGTGGCATTAATGATCCACAACATCCACAACATGATCCAATGTGGCACTAATTATCCACAACATGATTCAATGTGACACTAATGATCCACAACATGATCCAATGTGGCACTAATGATCCACAACATGATCCAATGTGGCACTAATGATCCACAACATGATCCAATGTGACACTAATGATCCACAACATGATCCAATGTGGCACTAATGATCCACAACATCCACAACATGATCCAATGTGGCACTAATGATCCACAACATGATCCAACGTGACACTAATGATCCACAACACCCACAACATGATCCAATGTGGCATTAATGATCCACAACATCCACAACATGATCCAATGTGGCACTAATGATCCACAACATGATCCAATGTGGCACTAATGATCCACAACATGATCCAATGTGACACTAATGATCCACAACATGAGCCAATGTGGCACTTATGATCCACAACATCCACAACATGATTCAATGTGGCACTAATGATCCACAACATGATCCAATGTGGCACTAATGATCCACAACATGATTCAATGTGGCACTAATGATCCACAACATGATCCAATGTGGCACTAATGATCCACAACATGATCCAATGTGGCACTAATGATCCACAACATCCACAACATGATCCAATGTGGCAATAATGATCCACAACATTCAAAACATGATTCAATGTGACACTAATGATCCACAACATGATCCAATGTGGCATTAATGATCCACAACATCTACAACATGATCCAATGTGGCACTAATGATCCACAACATGATCCAATGTGGCACTAATGATCCACAACATCCACAACATGATCCAATGTGGCAATAATGATCCACAACATTCAAAACATGATCCAATGTGGCACTAATGATCCACAACATGATCTAATGTGGCACTAATGATCCACAACATCCACAACATGATCCAATGTAGCACTAATGATCCACAACATGATCCAATGTGGCACTAATGATCCACAGCATGATCCAATGTGGCATTAATGATCCACACCATCCACAACATGATTCAATGTGGCACTAATGATCCACAACATCCACAACATGATCCAATGTAGCACTAATGATCCACAACATGATCCGATGTGGCACTAATGATCCACAACATGATCCGATGTGGCACTAATGATCCACAACATGATCCGATGTGGCACTAATGATGTTCTGTGTAGTGTGTAGTGTGTAGTGTGTTCTGTGTAGTGTGTAGTGTGTTCTGTGTAGTGTGTTCTGTGTAGTGTGTTCTGTGTAGTGTGTTCTGTGTAGTGTGTTCTGTGTAGTGTGTAGTGTGTTCTGTGTAGTATGTAGTGTGTTCTGTGTAGTGTGTTCTGTGTTTTGTGTAGTATGTAGTGTGTTCTGTGTAGTATGTAGTGTGTTCTGTGTAGTGTGTAATGTGTAGTGTGTTCTGTGTAGTGTGTTCTGTGTAGTGTGTAGTGTGTTCTGTGTAGTGTGTAGTGTGTTCTGTGTAGTGTGTTATGTGTAGTGTGTTCTGTGTAGTGTGTTCTGTGTTTTGTGTAGTATGTAGTGTGTTCTGTGTAGTATGTAGTGTGTTCTGTGTAGTGTGTAACGTGTAGTGTGTAATGTGTAGTGTGTTCTGTGTAGTGTGTTCTGTGTAGTGTGTAGTGTGTATCTTGGCCAGGTCGCAGTTGTAAATGAGAACTTGTTCTCAACTGGCTTACCTGGTTAAATAAAGGGGAAATAAAAAAAGTAGTGTGTAGCGTGTAACATGCTGTGTGTAGCGTGTAACATGCTGTGTGTAGCGTGTAACATGCTGTGTGTAGCGTGTAACATGCTGTGTGTAGCGTGTAACATGCTGTGTGTAGCGTGTAACATGCTGTGTGTAGCGTGTAACATGCTGTGTGTAGCGTGTAACATGCTGTGTGTAGCGTGTAACATGCTGTGTGTAGCGTGTAACATGCTGTGTGTAGCGTGTAACATGCTGTGTGTAGCGTGTAACATGCTGAGTGTAGCGTGTAACATGCTGTGTGTAGCGTGTGTAATACATACTCTGTAGAGATCTGTGCTATAACATCCAGGTTGGTGAATCCTGCTTGAGTAAATCTCTCTTCATAGCGAGACATCTTGATAGCATGTAGCCACTCAGAGACAGACCCACAGGCTGACAGTGGAGGGGGGGGGCGCTGGTTTAACAGGGGCTGACAGGACCTGGGAGGAGGAGGGGTGTAATCATTATTTTAAAATAGCATATAGTATTTTCATTGTATTCAGAATGAAATGAGAGACAGAGAGAGAAAGGGCCTGGTTTGTGGTGGGGTGCTGCCTGCTGGACCAGCTACATCATCATCATCATCATCATTATTTACCTTTATTTTACAGCTGTCACTCTAACGTTGTAACATGGTTTACATAGCTGACATTGGGACTGACATTGGGACTGACATTGGGACTGACATTGGGACTGACATTGGGACATAGCTGACATTGGGACTGACATTGGGACTGACATTGGGACTGACATTGGGACTGACATTGGGACTGACATTGGGACATAGCTGACATTGGGACTGACATTGGGGCTGACATTGGGGCTGACATTGTGGCTGACATTGGGACATAGCTGACATTGGGACTGACATTGGGACTGACATTGTGGCTGACATTGGGACATAGCTGACATTGGGACTGACACTGGGAGTGACATTGGGACTGACATTGGGACTGACATTGGGACATAGCTGACATTGGGACTGACATTGGGACTGACACTGGGACTGACATTGTGGCTGACATTGGGTCTGACATTGGGACTGACATTGGGTCTGACATTGGGTCTGACATTGGGACATAGCTGACATTGGGACTGACATTGGGACTGACACTGGGACTGACATTGTGGCTGACATTGGGTCTGACATTGGGTCTGACATTGGGTCTGACATTGGGATATAGCTGACTGACATTGGGACTGGGGGGGGGGGGGGGAGGCAGTAGTCAGTTCTTTCAGGATATGAACAGAGAGGAAGGGAGGGAATTTGGCTCATATTAATATCATAGTCATATCTGTGTCCAAAACACACACACTTCCTCTTCTCTTCTCTCCTAGTGGTATATCCTGTCCATTCCTCCCCTTCTCTTCTCTCCTAGTGGTATATCCTGTCCATTCCTCCCCTTCTCTTCTCTCCTAGTGGTATATCCTGTCCATTCCTCCCCCTCTCTTCTCTCCTAGTGGTATATCCTGTCTATTCCTCCCCTTCTCTTCTCTCCTAGTGGTATATCCTGTCCATTCCTCCCCTTCTCTTCTCTCCTAGTGGTATATGCTGTCTATTCCTCCCCTTCTCTTCTCTCCTAGTGGTATATCCTGTCCATTCCTCCCCTTCTCTTCTCTCCTAGTGGTATATTCTGTCCATTCCTCCCCTTCTCTTCTCTCCTAGTGGTATATCCTGTCCATTCCTCCCCTTCTCTTCTCTCCTAGTGGTATATTCTGTCCATTCCTCCCCTTCTCTTCTCTCCTAGTGGTATATCCTGTCCATTCCTCCCCTTCTCTTCTCTCCTAGTGGTATATCCTGTCTATTCCTCCCCTTCTCTTCTCTCCTAGTGGTATATCCTGTCTATTCCTCCCCTTCTCTTCTCTCCTAGTGGTATATCCTGTCTATTCCTCCCCTTCTCTTCTCTCCTAGTGGTATATCCTGTCTATTCCTCCCCTTCTCTTCTCTCCTAGTGGTATATCCTGTCCATTCCTCCCCTTCTCTTCTCTCCTAGTGGTATATTCAGTTCCCCCCCACAGTGGAATGTCCTGCCACTCATTCTGCCCCCCCCCCCTCCCTTTCCCCAAGGAATGGAACTGTCCATCAAAGCCGCTATATACCGCTTTATGACCACACTCCCTCTCAATTCAATTCAATGTAAGGGGCTTTATTAGCATGGGAAACGTGTGTTAACATTGCCAAAGCAAGTGAAGTAGATAGTAAACAAAAGTGAAATAAACAATACATATTAACAGTAAACATTACACTCAGAAGTTCCAAAATAATAAAGACCTATCAAATGTCATATTATGTCTATATACAGTGTTGTAATGATGTGCAAATAGTTAAAGTACAAATGGGAAAATAAATAAACATAAATATGGGTTGTATTTACAATGGTGTTTGTTCTTCACTGGTTGCCCTTTTCTTGTGGCAACAGGTCACAAATCTTGCAGCTGTGATGGCACACTGTGGTATTTCACCCAGTAGATAAGGGAGTTTATCAGAATTGGGTTTGTTTTCGAATTCTTTGTGGGTCTGTGTAATCTGAGGGAAATATGTGTCTCTAATATGGTCATACATTTGGCAGGAGGTTAGGAAGTGCAGCTCAGTTTCCACCTCATTTTGTGGGCAGTGTGCACATAGCCTGTCTTCTCTTGAGAGCCAGGTCTGCCTACGGCGGCCTTTCTCAATAGCAAGGCTATGCTCACTGAGTCTGTACATAGTCAAAGCTTTCCTTAAGTTTGGGTCAGTCACAGTGGTCAGGTATTCTGCCACTGTGTACTCTCTGTTTAGGGCCAAATAGCATTCTAGTTTGCTCTGTTTTTTGTTGATTCTTTCCAATGTGTCAAGTCATTCTCTTTTTGTTTTCTCATGATTTGGTTGGGTCTAATTGTGACACTCTCAGTCTCTCTCTCTTACCCAGGTTCGTCGGGCCGTGTGATCTTCAGGGAGGCGGGGTTTCTGATCAGCCTATCGAGTGTTGAGACCACGTTAGCGAATCGCGGCCGAGCGGATCTCTCTTTCTGCCAACAGTCTAACATGAGGGAGTGTAGAGAGGAGGGACACTCTGGTGGGGGGGGCAGCCGGTACTCCTGTTCTATAGCATTGATCACCTGGGGGGGGGGGGGTAGGGAGTGGAGAGAGGAGGAAGTGTTAGGTAGGGAGTGGAGAGAGGAGGAAGTGTTAGGTAGGGAGTGGAGAGAGGAGGAAGTGTTAGGTAGGGAGTGGAGAGAGGAGGAAGTGTTAGGTAGGGAGTGGAGAGAGGAGGAAGTGTTAGGTAGGGAGTGGAGAGAGGAGGAAGTGTTAGGTAGGGAGTGGAGAGAGGAGGAAGTGTTAGGTAGGGAGTGGAGAGAGGAGGAAGTGTTAGGTAGGGAGTGGAGAGAGGAGGAAGTGTTAGGTAGGGAGTGGAGAGAGGAGGAAGTGTTAGGTAGGGAGTGGAGAGAGGAGGAAGTGTTAGGTAGGGAGTGGAGAGAGGAGGAAGTGTTAGGTAGGGAGTGGAGAGAGGAGGAAGTGTTAGGTAGGGAGTGGAGAGAGGAGGAAGTGTTAGGTAGGGAGTGGAGAGAGGAGGAAGTGTTAGGTAGGGAGTGGAGAGAGGAGGAAGTGTTAGGTAGGGAGTGGAGAGAGGAGGAAGTGTTAGGTAGGGAGTGGAGAGAGGAGGAAGTGTTAGGTAGGGAGTGGAGAGAGGAGGAAGTGTTAGGTAGGGAGTGGAGAGAGGAGGAAGTGTTAGGTAGGGAGTGGAGAGAGGAGGAAGTGTTAGGTAGGGAGTGGAGAGAGAGGAAGTGTTAGGTAGGAGTGGAGAGAGGAGGAAGTGTTAGGTAGGGAGTGGGAGTAGAGTAGAGGAAGTGTTAGGTAGGGAGTGGAGAGAGGAGGAAGTGTTAGGTAGGGAGTGGAGAGTAGAGTAGAGGAAGTGTTAGGTAGGGAGTGGAGAGAGGAGGAAGTGTTAAGGTAGGGAGTGGAGAGTAGAGTAGAGGAAGTGTTAGGTAGGGAGTGGAGAGAGAGGAAGTGTTAGGTAGGGAGTGGAGAGTAGAGTAGAGGAAGTGTTAGGTAGGGAGTGGAGAGAGGAGGAAGTGTTAGGTAGGGATGGAGAGTAGAGTAGAGGAAGTGTTAGGTAGGGAGTGGAGAGAGGAGGAAGTGTTAGGTAGGGAGTGGAGAGAGAGGAGGAAGTGTTACCCCAGTAGAGTGGAGAGAGAGGAAGTGTTTGTAAGCTGGAGATAGAAAGTAAGTGTATAGGTACGGAAGAGGGACTGAGAGGAGGACGGT
>NW_028156560.1:0-2500 GCF_964263955.1 Coregonus lavaretus
GGCGCCACAGGTCACTTTAAGCCTGATTTCACTATGGGTACACTGGGGAGGCTGTTCACTCACACATGGGGGTTTTGGGTGCCCATGGCCGGCATGGCTGGCTTGGGGGAGACCCCAAGAAGGGGTCCAAGCACCCCCACCAAGATCCATCCACAGGGGGGGGCGCCACAGGTCACTTTAAGCCTGATTTCACTATGGGTACACTGGGGAGGCTGTTCACTCACACATGGGGGTTTTGGGTGCCCATGGTCGGCATGGCTGGCTTGGGAGGAGACCCCAAGAAGGGGTCCAAGCACCCCCACCAAGATCCATCCACAGGGGGGGCGCCACAGGTCACTTTAAGCCTGATTTCACTATGGGTACACTGGGGAGGCTGTTCACTCACACATGGGGGTTTTGGGTGCCCATGGCCGGCATGGCTGGCTTGGGGGAGACCCCAAGAAGGGGTCCAAGCACCCCCACCAAGATCCATCCACAGGGGGGGCGCCACAGGTCACTTTAAGCCTGATTTCACTATGGGTACACTGGGGAGGCTGTTCACTCACACATGGGGGTTTTGGGTGCCCATGGTCGGCATGGCTGGCTTGGAGGAGACCCCAAGAAGGGGTCCAAGCACCCCCACCAAGATCCATCCACAGGGGGGCGCCACAGGTCACTTTAAGCCTGATTTCACTATGGGTACACTGGGGAGGCTGTTCACTCACACATGGGGGTTTTGGGTGCCCATGGCCGGCATGGCTGGCTTGGGGGAGACCCCAAGAAGGGGTCCAAGCACCCCCACCAAGATCCATCCACAGGGGGGCGCCACAGGTCACTTTAAGCCTGATTTCACTATGGGTACACTGGGGAGGCTGTTCACTCACACATGGGGGTTTTGGGTGCCCATGGCCGGCATGGCTGGCTTGGGGGAGACCCCAAGAAGGGGTCCAAGCACCCCCACCAAGATCCATCCACAGGGGGGCGCCACAGGTCACTTTAAGCCTGATTTCACTAGGGGGACACTGGGGAGGCTGTTCACTCACACATGGGGGTTTTGGGTGCCCATGGCCGGCATGGCTGGCTTGGGGGAGACCCCAAGAAGGGGTCCAAGCACCCCCACCAAGATCCATCCACAGGGGGGCGCCACAGGTCACTTTAAGCCTGATTTCACTAGGGGGACACTGGGGAGGCTGTTCACTCACACATGGGGGTTTTGGGTGCCCATGGCCGGCATGGCTGGCTTGGGGGAGACCCCAAGAAGGGGTCCAAGCACCCCCACCAAGATCCATCCACAGGGGGGCGCCACAGGTCATTTTCACTAGGAGAACCAGGGGAGGGCTCCTGACTCACACATGGGCATTCTGGGTGCCCATGGCTGGGATGGGTGAGACAGAGTCCAGCCCTCCACACACAAAAGTGATCCAGCAGGCCAGAAGAAAGGGGAGAGAGAGAGAGAGAGAACAAATAATACATGGGCACAGAGCAGCCAGCCTCCATTGGAGCTGCCTGCACAGTGCTGCCCTCCTGTGGGAAAGGTTCACACACACACTCACTCACTCACTCACACAGACACACACAGACAAACCTATTCACTTGGGCCTTCTCCCTCATGCCCTGCTGACATCCATGCAGGCCCACATTGACCTTTGTGACCTCTGGAGCTCCATGCACCTTGTTCTAAACTCCCTGCCTAGTAAAGGGCATCTCCCATGGGCATGAGAGTACAGCTCACTCCCCTGGAGCACCATGCCTCTTTTTAATCACTCTCTCCCTATTAAAACCCTCTCTCCCATGGGCTTGAGAGTACAGCTTACTCCCTTGACCTCCAGAGGTATAGGAGGCCAAAAAAAAAGGGGGACAGAGCAGACAGCCCCCAAAGGGGATGCCTGCTCTGCCCCCCTATGAGACAGGTTCACTCACTCACACAGACACACCTATTCACTTGGGCCTTCTCCCTCATGCCCTGCTGACATCCATGCAGGCCCACATTGACCTTTGTGACCTCTGGAGCTCCATGCCTCTTTTTAAACTCTCTCTTCCCATTAAAAGCCTCTCTCACATGGGCTTGAGAGTACAGCTTACTCCCTTGACCTCCAGAGGTATAGGAGGCCAAAAAAAAAGGGGGACAGAGCAGACAGCCCCCAAAGGGGATGCCTGCTCTGCCCCCCTATGAGACAGGTTCACTCACTCACACAGACACACCTATTCACTTGGGCCTTCTCTCTGTGGCCCTGCTGACAGCCATGCAGGCCCACATTGACCTTTGTGACCTCTGGAGCTCATTGCCTCCATCTCTACACTCCATGCCCAGTGAAACCCTCTCTCACTCGGCCTGAGACTGCAGCTCACTCCCTGGATGGCCTGGGCTCCAGAACCACGACCACCAAGCCCACACTCCCTGCCCAGTGAAACCCTCTCTCACTCGGCCTGAGACTGCAGCTCACTCCCTGGATGGCCTGGGCTCCAGAACCACGACCACCAAGCCCACACTCCCTGCCCACTCAAACCCTCTCTCACTCGG
>NW_028156560.1:12500-21307 GCF_964263955.1 Coregonus lavaretus
AACCAGGGGGAACGGCTCCTGACTCACACAAGGCCGACATGGGTGCTCTTGGTCGGATTGGGTTGTGGGTCAGACACCCCCACATGGAAGACCGCCGGCGGCCGATGGGAGAACCAGAGACCGACTCCTGGCTCACGGAAGGCCGATTTGGGTGCACTTGGTCGGATTGGGTTGTGGGTCAGACACCCCAACATGGTTGTCCGCCGGCGGACACCAGGAGAACCAGGGACCGACTCCTGCCTCACGGAAGGCCGATTTGATGCACTTTTTTCGGATTGGGGTGGTGGTCAGACACCCCCATATGGAAATCATCCGGTTGACAACAGGAGAACCAGGGACCGACTCCTGCCTCACGGAAGGCCGATTTTGATGCACTTTTCTCGGATTGGGTTGGTGGTCAGACACCCCAACATGGTTGTCCGCCGGCGGACACCAGGAGAACCAGGGACCGACTCCTGGCTCACGGAGGCCGATTTTGATGCACTTTTTTCGGATTGGGGTGGTGGTCAGACACCCCCATATGGAAATCATCCGGTTGACAACAGGAGAACCAGGGACCGACTCCTGGCTCCCGGAAGGCCGATTTTGATGCACTTTTTTCGGATTGGGTTGGTGGTCAGACACCCCCATATGGAAACCATCCGGTTGACACTATGAGAACCAGGGACCGACTCCTGGCTCCCGGAAGGCCGATTTTGATGCACTTTTTTCGGATTGGGTTGGTGGTCAGACACCCCCATATGGAAACCATCCGGTTGACACTATGAGAACCAGGGACCGACTCCTGGCTCCCGGAAGGCCGATTTTGATGCACTTTTTTCGGATTGGGTTGGTGGTCAGACACCCCCATATGGAAACCATCCGGTTGACACTATGAGAACCAGGGACCGACTCCTGGCTCCCGGAAGGCCGATTTTGATGCACTTTTCTCGGATTGGGTTGGTGGTCAGACACCCCCATATGGAAACCATCCGGTTGACACTATGAGAACCAGGGACCGACTCCTGGCTCCCGGAAGGCCGATTTTGATGCACTTTTCTCGGATTGGGTTGGTGGTCAGACACCCCCATATGGAAATCATCCGGTTGACACTATGAGAACCAGGGACCGACTCCTGGCTCCCGGAAGGCCGATTTTGATGCACTTTTCTCGGATTGGGTTGGTGGTCAGACACCCCCATATGGAAATCATCCGGTTGACACTATGAGAACCAGGGACCGACTCCTGGCTCCCGGAAGGCCGATTTTGATGCACTTTTTTCGGATTGGGTTGGTGGTCAGACACCCCCATATGGAAACCATCCGGTTGACACTATGAGAACCAGGGACCGACTCCTGGCTCCCGGAAGGCCGATTTTGATGCACTTTTCTCGGATTGGGTTGGTGGTCAGACACCCCCATATGGAAATCATCCGGTTGACAACAGGAGAACCAGGGACCGACTCCTGGCTCCCGGAAGGCCGATTTTGATGCACTTTTCTCGGATTGGGTTGGTGGTCAGACACCCCCATATGGAAATCATCCGGTTGACAACAGGAGAACCAGGGACCGACTCCTGGCTCCCGGAAGGCCGATTTTGATGCACTTTTCTCGGATTGGGTTGGTGGTCAGACACCCCCATATGGAAATCATCCGGTTGACACTATGAGAACCAGGGACCGACTCCTGGCTCCCGGAAGGCCGATTTTGATGCACTTTTCTCGGATTGGGTTGGTGGTCAGACACCCCCATATGGAAATCATCCGGTTGACACTATGAGAACCAGGGACCGACTCCTGGCTCCCGGAAGGCCGATTTTGATGCACTTTTCTCGGATTGGGTTGGTGGTCAGACACCCCCATATGGAAATCATCCGGTTGACACTATGAGAACCAGGGACCGACTCCTGGCTCCCGGAAGGCCGATTTTGATGCACTTTTCTCGGATTGGGTTGGTGGTCAGACACCCCCATATGGAAATCATCCGGTTGACACTATGAGAACCAGGGACCGACTCCTGGCTCCCGGAAGGCCGATTTTGATGCACTTTTTTCGGATTGGGTTGGTGGTCAGACACCCCCATATGGAAACCATCCGGTTGACACTATGAGAACCAGGGACCGACTCCTGGCTCCCGGAAGGCCGATTTTGATGCACTTTTCTCGGATTGGGTTGGTGGTCAGACACCCCCATATGGAAATCATCCGGTTGACAACAGGAGAACCAGGGACCGACTCCTGGCTCCCGGAAGGCCGATTTTGATGCACTTTTCTCGGATTGGGTTGGTGGTCAGACACCCCCATATGGAAATCATCCGGTTGACAACAGGAGAACCAGGGACCGACTCCTGGCTCCCGGAAGGCCGATTTTGATGCACTTTTCTCGGATTGGGTTGGTGGTCAGACACCCCCATATGGAAATCATCCGGTTGACAACAGGAGAACCAGGGACCGACTCCTGGCTCCCGGAAGGCCGATTTTGATGCACTTTTCTCGGATTGGGTTGGTGGTCAGACACCCCCATATGGAAATCATCCGGTTGACAACAGGAGAACCAGGGACCGACTCCTGGCTCCCGGAAGGCCGATTTTGATGCACTTTTCTCGGATTGGGTTGGTGGTCAGACACCCCCATATGGAAATCATCCGGTTGACATTAGGAGAACCAGGGACCGACTCCTGGCTCCCGGAAGGCCGATTTTGATGCACTTTTCTCGGATTGGGTTGGTGGTCAGACACCCCCATATGGAAATCATCCGGTTGACATTAGGAGAACCAGGGACCGACTCCTGGCTCCCGGAAGGCCGATTTTGATGCACTTTTCTCGGATTGGGTTGGTGGTCAGACACCCCCATATGGAAATCATCCGGTTGACAACAGGAGAACCAGGGACCGACTCCTGGCTCCCGGAAGGCCGATTTTGATGCACTTTTCTCGGATTGGGTTGGTGGTCAGACACCCCCATATGGAAATCATCCGGTTGACAACAGGAGAACCAGGGACCGACTCCTGGCTCCCGGAAGGCCGATTTTGATGCACTTTTCTCGGATTGGGTTGGTGGTCAGACACCCCCATATGGAAATCATCCGGTTGACAACAGGAGAACCAGGGACCGACTCCTGGCTCCCGGAAGGCCGATTTTGATGCACTTTTCTCGGATTGGGTTGGTGGTCAGACACCCCCATATGGAAATCATCCGGTTGACATTAGGAGAACCAGGGACCGACTCCTGGCTCCCGGAAGGCCGATTTTGATGCACTTTTCTCGGATTGGGTTGGTGGTCAGACACCCCCATATGGAAATCATCCGGTTGACATTAGGAGAACCAGGGACCGACTCCTGGCTCCCGGAAGGCCGATTTTGATGCACTTTTCTCGGATTGGGTTGGTGGTCAGACACCCCCATATGGAAACCATCCGGTTGACACCAGGAGAACCAGGGACCGACTCCTGGCTCCCGGAAGGCCGATTTTGATGCACTTTTTTCGGATTGGGTTGGTGGTCAGACACCCCCATATGGAAATCATCCGGTTGACATTAGGAGAACCAGGGACCGACTCCTGGCTCCCGGAAGGCCGATTTTGATGCACTTTTCTCGGATTGGGTTGGTGGTCAGACACCCCCATATGGAAATCATCCGGTTGACATTAGGAGAACCAGGGACCGACTCCTGGCTCCCGGAAGGCCGATTTTGATGCACTTTTCTCGGATTGGGTTGGTGGTCAGACACCCCCATATGGAAATCATCCGGTTGACATTAGGAGAACCAGGGACCGACTCCTGGCTCCCGGAAGGCCGATTTTGATGCACTTTTCTCGGATTGGGTTGGTGGTCAGACACCCCCATATGGAAACCATCCGGTTGACACCAGGAGAACCAGGGACCGACTCCTGGCTCCCGGAAGGCCGATTTTGATGCACTTTTCTCGGATTGGGTTGGTGGTCAGACACCCCCATATGGAAATCATCCGGTTGACATTAGGAGAACCAGGGACCGACTCCTGGCTCCCGGAAGGCCGATTTTGATGCACTTTTCTCGGATTGGGTTGGTGGTCAGACACCCCCATATGGTAAACCGCCGGCGGACACTAGGAGAACCAGGGGAGGCTATTACCTCACACATGGGGGTTTTGGGTGCCCTTGGCCGGCTTGGGGGTGACCCCAAGAGTGGGTCCAAGACCCCACACCCGGATCCATCCACAGGGGGGCGCCACATGTCATTTTAAGCCTGATTTCACTAGGGGAACCAGGGGATGATCTTAACTCACAAATGGGGGTTTTGGGTGCCCATGGCCGGCTTGGGGGTGACCCCAAGAAGGGGTCCAAGCACCCCCATCCAGATCCATCCACAGGGGGGCGCCACAGGTCACTTTAGGCCGGATTTCACTATGGGGACCCAGGGGAGGCTGTTCACTCACACATGGGGGTTTTGGGTGCCCATGGTCGGCATGGCTGGCTTGGAGGAGACCCCAAGAAGGGGTCCAAGCACCCCCATCCAGATCCATCCACAGGGGGGCGCCACAGGTCATTTTAGGCCGGATTTCACTATGGGGACCCAGGGGAGGCTGTTCACTCACACATGGGGGTTTTGGGTGCCCATGGTCGGCATGGCTGGCTTGGAGGAGACCCCAAGAAGGGGTCCAAGCACCCCCATCCAGATCCATCCACAGGGGGGCGCCACAGGTCATTTTAGGCCGGATTTCACTATGGGGACCCAGGGGAGGCTGTTCACTCACACATGGGGGTTTTGGGTGCCCATGGTCGGCATGGCTGGCTTGGGGGAGACCCCAAGAAGGGGTCCAAGCACCCACAGCCGAATCCATCCACAGGGGGGCGCCACAGGTCACTTTAGGCCGGATTTCACTAGGGGTACACTGGGGAGGCTGTTCACTCACACATGGGGGTTTTGGGTGCCCTTGGTCGGCATGGCTGGCTTGGAGGAGACCCCAAGAAGGGGTCCAAGCACCCCCACCAAGATCCATCCACAGGGGGGCGCCACAGGTCACTTTAAGCCTGATTTCACTATGGGGACCCAGGGGAGGCTTTTCACTCACACATGGGGGTTTTGGGTGCCCTTGGTCGGCATGGCTGGCTTGGGGGGGACCCCAAGAAGGGGTCCAAGACCCCACAGCCGGATCCATCCACAGGGGGGCGCCACAGGTCATTGTAGGCCGGATTTCACTATGGGGACCCAGGGGAGGCTTTTCACTCACACATGGGGGTTTTGGGTGCCCATGGTCGGCATGGCTGGCTTGGGGGGGACCCCAAGAAGGGGTCCAAGACCCCACAGCCGGATCCATCCACAGGGGGGCGCCACATGTCACTTTAGGCCGGATTTCACTATGGGTACCCAGGGGAGGCTGTTCACTCACACATGGGGGTTTTGGGTGCCCATTGAAGGCATGGCCAGCTTGGGGGGGACCCCAAGAAGGGGTCCAAGCACCCACAGCCGGATCTATCCACAGGGGGGCGCCACATGTCATTTTAAGCCTGATTTCACTATGGGTACCCAGGGGAGGCTGTTCACTCACACATGGGGGTTTGGGGTGCCCATGGTCGGCATGGATGGCTTGGGGGGGACCCCAAGAAGGGGTCCAAGCACCCACAGCCGGATCTATCCACAGGGGGGCGCCACATGTCATTTTAAGCCTGATTTCACTATGGGTACCCAGGGGAGGCTGTTCACTCACACATGGGGGTTTTGGGTGCCCATGGTCGGCATGGCTGGCTTGGAGGAGACCCCAAGAAGGGGTCCAAGCACCCACAGCCGAATCCATCCACAGGGGGGCGCCACAGGTCACTTTATGCCGGATTTCACTATGGGGACACAGGGGAGGCTGTTCACTCACACATGGGGGTTTTGGGTGCCCATGGCCGGCATGGCTGGCTTGGGGGGGACCCCGAGAAGGGGTCCAAGCACCCACAGCCGAATCCATCCACAGGGGGGCGCCACAGGTCACTTTAAGCCTGATTTCACTATGGGTACACTGGGGAGGCTGTTCACTCACACATGGGGGTTTTGGGTGCCCATGGCCGGCATGGCTGGCTTGGGGGGGACCCCGAGAAGGGGTCCAAGCACCCACAGCCGAATCCATCCACAGGGGGGCGCCACAGGTCACTTTAAGCCTGATTTCACTATGGGTACACTGGGGAGGCTGTTCACTCACACATGGGGGTTTTGGGTGCCCATGGTCGGCATGGCTGGCTTGGAGGAGACCCCAAGAAGGGGTCCAAGCACCCCCACCAAGATCCATCCACAGGGGGGCGCCACAGGTCACTTTAAGCCTGATTTCACTATGGGTACACTGGGGAGGCTGTTCACTCACACATGGGGGTTTTGGGTGCCCATGGTCGGCATGGCTGGCTTGGAGGAGACCCCAAGAAGGGGTCCAAGCACCCCCACCAAGATCCATCCACAGGGGGGCGCCACAGGTCACTTTAAGCCTGATTTCACTATGGGTACACTGGGGAGGCTGTTCACTCACACATGGGGGTTTTGGGTGCCCATGGCCGGCATGGCTGGCTTGGGGGAGACCCCAAGAAGGGGTCCAAGCACCCCCACCAAGATCCATCCACAGGGGGGCGCCACAGGTCACTTTAAGCCTGATTTCACTATGGGTACACTGGGGAGGCTGTTCACTCACACATGGGGGTTTTGGGTGCCCATGGTCGGCATGGCTGGCTTGGAGGAGACCCCAAGAAGGGGTCCAAGCACCCCCACCAAGATCCATCCACAGGGGGGCGCCACAGGTCACTTTAAGCCTGATTTCACTATGGGTACACTGGGGAGGCTGTTCACTCACACATGGGGGTTTTGGGTGCCCATGGCCGGCATGGCTGGCTTGGGGGAGACCCCAAGAAGGGGTCCAAGCACCCCCACCAAGATCCATCCACAGGGGGGCGCCACAGGTCACTTTAAGCCTGATTTCACTATGGGTACACTGGGGAGGCTGTTCACTCACACATGGGGGTTTTGGGTGCCCATGGTCGGCATGGCTGGCTTGGAGGAGACCCCAAGAAGGGGTCCAAGCACCCCCACCAAGATCCATCCACAGGGGGGCGCCACAGGTCACTTTAAGCCTGATTTCACTATGGGTACACTGGGGAGGCTGTTCACTCACACATGGGGGTTTTGGGTGCCCATGGCCGGCATGGCTGGCTTGGGGGAGACCCCAAGAAGGGGTCCAAGCACCCCCACCAAGATCCATCCACAGGGGGGCGCCACAGGTCACTTTAAGCCTGATTTCACTATGGGTACACTGGGGAGGCTGTTCACTCACACATGGGGGTTTTGGGTGCCCATGGCCGGCATGGCTGGCTTGGGGGAGACCCCAAGAAGGGGTCCAAGCACCCCCACCAAGATCCATCCACAGGGGGGCGCCACAGGTCACTTTAAGCCTGATTTCACTAGGGGGACACTGGGGAGGCTGTTCACTCACACATGGGGGTTTTGGGTGCCCATGGCCGGCATGGCTGGCTTGGGGGAGACCCCAAGAAGGGGTCCAAGCACCCCCACCAAGATCCATCCACAGGGGGGCGCCACAGGTCACTTTAAGCCTGATTTCACTAGGGGGACACTGGGGAGGCTGTTCACTCACACATGGGGGTTTTGGGTGCCCATGGCCGGCATGGCTGGCTTGGGGGAGACCCCAAGAAGGGGTCCAAGCACCCCCACCAAGATCCATCCACAGGGGGGCGCCACAGGTCATTTTCACTAGGAGAACCAGGGGAGGGCTCCTGACTCACACATGGGCATTCTGGGTGCCCATGGCTGGGATGGGTGAGACAGAGTCCAGCCCTCCACACACAAAAGTGATCCAGCAGGCCAGAAGAAAGGGGAGAGAGAGAGAGAGAGAACAAATAATACATGGGCACAGAGCAGCCAGCCTCCATTGGAGCTGCCTGCACAGTGCTGCCCTCCTGTGGGAAAGGTTCACACACACACTCACTCACTCACTCACACAGACACACACAGACAAACCTATTCACTTGGGCCTTCTCCCTCATGCCCTGCTGACATCCATGCAGGCCCACATTGACCTTTGTGACCTCTGGAGCTCCATGCACCTTGTTCTAAACTCCCTGCCTAGTAAAGGGCATCTCCCATGGGCATGAGAGTACAGCTCACTCCCCTGGAGCACCATGCCTCTTTTTAATCACTCTCTCCCTATTAAAACCCTCTCTCCCATGGGCTTGAGAGTACAGCTTACTCCCTTGACCTCCAGAGGTATAGGAGGCCAAAAAAAAAGGGGGACAGAGCAGACAGCCCCCAAAGGGGATGCCTGCTCTGCCCCCCTATGAGACAGGTTCACTCACTCACACAGACACACCTATTCACTTGGGCCTTCTCCCTCATGCCCTGCTGACATCCATGCAGGCCCACATTGACCTTTGTGACCTCTGGAGCTCCATGCCTCTTTTTAAACTCTCTCTTCCCATTAAAAGCCTCTCTCACATGGGCTTGAGAGTACAGCTTACTCCCTTGACCTCCAGAGGTATAGGAGGCCAAAAAAAAAGGGGGACAGAGCAGACAGCCCCCAAAGGGGATGCCTGCTCTGCCCCCCTATGAGACAGGTTCACTCACTCACACAGACACACCTATTCACTTGGGCCTTCTCTCTGTGGCCCTGCTGACAGCCATGCAGGCCCACATTGACCTTTGTGACCTCTGGAGCTCATTGCCTCCATCTCTACACTCCATGCCCAGTGAAACCCTCTCTCACTCGGCCTGAGACTGCAGCTCACTCCCTGGATGGCCTGGGCTCCAGAACCACGACCACCAAGCCCACACTCCCTGCCCAGTGAAACCCTCTCTCACTCGGCCTGAGACTGCA
>NW_028156559.1:0-9656 GCF_964263955.1 Coregonus lavaretus
CCCATATTTTTGTTTATTTATTTTCCCATTTGTACTTTAACTATTTGTACATTGTTACAACACTGTATTTATACATAATATGACATTTGAAATGTCTTTATTCTTTTAGAACTGTAATGTTTACTGTTAATATTTATTTTTTATTTCACTTTTGTTTACTATCTACTTCACTTGCTTTGGCAATGTTAACATATGTTTCCCATGCCAATAAAGCCCTTAAATGGAATTGAATTGAGAGAGAGAGAGACTATACTCTCTTGTTGATAATATAATAGTTTTCCGAGAGAGAGAGAGACTATACTCTCGTTGATAATATAATAGTCTTCATAGAGAGAGAGAGACTATACTTTCCTGAAGAGGCTTCATAGACTAGATGTACCTTCCTGAAGTCTCCATTCCTGTGGAACCTTGATGATCACCCGTCTTCCATCACACGAGAGGAACCATTATGATGAGCACCCGTCTCACACGATGTGGGGAAGCATTTATGATGAGCACCGAGAGGTAGCCTATAAGGAAGTGGCACCCCAATAATTCTGTGGCAATGACTCATTACTGTAGCTTCCTGTAGTTGGATGACCAGGCAGCATTACAGTACCTCTCTAGTCTCCTGTAGTTAGATGACCAGTCAGCAGTACAGTACATCTCTAGTGTAGTCAGCTGACCAGTCAGCAGTACAGTACATCTCTAGTGTAGTCAGATGACCAGTCAGCAGTACAGTACATCTCTAGTGTAGTCAGATGACCAGTCAGCAGTACAGTACATCTCTAGTGTAGTTAGATGACCAGTCAGCAGTACAGTACCTCTCTAGTGTAGTGTCCTATAGTTTAATCACCATATAGTACCTCTCTAGGTGTATGTCCCAATAATGAATTATTACTCCTGAAGTGTGCACTTGTTCACCACTTACAGCAGTAATTTCCTGTCAACAAGTGCACTGTCAATAATAGATTATTGGGATTCAGCCCAGTGCTCCTTCCAGTCCTCCATAGTCATTAGTGCTGAGTGATACTTTTTTTGAGGTTGGTTCAGTTTCGAATAATCACGGTTTTCGATTTAGGTTTCGATAAATTTTTGGACATTACATGCACTATGCATTATGTGGGTTGAATGTTGTAACAACACAGAAAAAAACGATTAATAAAAGTCCTATGAAGGTAGTGACTGCCCATTACTGCATATCACTTCTTAACCATCATTTATTCACATTACTTTACTTTAATAGAATATTTGTTTTATTTGATTACTTCGTTATTTCATTCCAAGTCATCATCTCATCTCTATAGAGCTCCTGCCTGTGCTGTCTGACAAAATCACTATTTTAGTAGTTCTTCAAAATAAATAGGGCATACTTTATGACTGCTGAATACCAACTATCAATCACTGATATCATGTATTTTCAGGCTCGCAAAGCAACTGCTTTCTATCCCTCTAGATATTGTGTTCTCTTTTCTCTCAGTCTCTGTGTCTGCGCCGACGCGCAATGGATTATGGTCATTTTAGTTAATTTACTTGTTTTCTGTGTACTTGTTTAACTATGTAGAATAGTGGCCTGTTGGAAACTACAACATCCTACTACATCTCACACTGTTAAGGCTTGATTGGATTTATCTCTACAGAAACTGCACATCGAGCTCACAGAAAAAAAAAACAGAACGAAAAGCAATTCAAATAAACAGACGTAGGTCAATGAGTTATCTAAAAAGACAAAATAACCCAAATGTCAGTTAATCGCTCAGCGCTAATAGCCACATTCACCAGTCAGCAATCCCTCAACCTGCCAGGCTTTCCATTGACTTGTCCTCTGGTCCCTAATTTCCAGCTTCTCTGAGGTTTCTGTTGTTTTTATTTGTTCCTGATTTCTTTGTGTCTCCTTTCCATTACTCAGAGATAATGGAGGGGGCACTTGGTCCAATTTGGCCCACAGATTCCTACCAAGCACTTTGACTTTAGCCTTTATTTATGATTTAGTGCCACATTTTAAATGGTTCAAATTGGAAACTGAGAGAAATTCCTTCTCTTCTCCCCCTCACACACACACTCACACACACACACGCCGCCACCACCACCATATATTTTCCCTGTGAGCATCAACTCTTATCAAACAGAGGATAAAAAACCTCCCGCTTGTGCATTTTACCTCTGATTAAATTAAGCCTGGCCTGGTAGGCTCACCTCAGTATCTGTCACGCCTCACTAAAATGGAAATCCGCTTCTCGGAAAAGAAGGGAGATTAATGAATGCCCTTTGTAATAAACGAAATGGGAATCACAAATATGCCCAGTCATGAAAATTAATTGTGCTGCTTTCTGGTGACTGGTTTGGCTAGGCGGTGGGGTGTAGGGACGCAGAGGAAGACGAGGAGAGGGAGAGGAGTAGGGAAGAGAGAAGAGGGGAAGAAAAAGAGAGGGAGAACAGGACCGGAGAAGAGAAGAGCGAGGTAGAGGAGAAGAGGCGGTGTGTATGGGTGAGAGGTGGTTCAATGTAACGCAGTCTGAACGGGCTAATGAAACCACTGTTTATGACCCAACCAATGCTATTGTGTCCTCTCCTGAATGTCAACAGAGGCTTTAAATCACACCAGTGTACACATTCATACACACACACACACACTCTCATGCTCATAAACTCCCACGCTCATACACACACACACACGTTCATACACACATTCATGCTCATACACTGACATACAAATACACATACATTCATGCTCATAAACTCCCACGCTCACACACACACGTTCATACACACATTCATGCTCATACACTGACATACACATACACATACATTCATGCTCATAAACTCCCACGCTCACACACACACGTTCATACACACATTCATGCTCATACACTGACACACATACACACACACACATACAGTACATGCACTCACACACTCACACACACATACAAAGAAGTTCATACACACATTTCATGCTTATACAATAACACACACACATACACTATTTCTTTCTCAGTCTTTCTTCCTAACTCACTCACACACACAGACAGAACACTCTTCATTGGCTTAATCAATTAGTTTTGTGCCATTAGAATTCATCTGTCCCTTTCAAAAGGACTAAAATATAGTCTTTGTAAAAGGAGAGTGTTTGATGACTATATGAATACACGCAAGGCTTCACACCAGTGTCTGTCTTTGTACGCTCTCTGTTGGACAATAGTTTGGGTCATATGAGGTGTTTTAATCATTAGTTATTTGTATGCTTTAATGTTTTTCACACCGTGGGTTTTTTCATGTGGTGCTAGGACCATCAATACCTTGCAGGGATGCTGTAAACCCCTTAGAACCACCCAGCAGCACCTATCAAAGAAACCCAGTACCATAGCACCGCTTCCTCCACCAAACGCACACAGTGCACCGCAGACAACCACACTAGTAAATACAATCAAAGCAAAAAGGAAGTCCTACTAATTAGCTGCTAATTCTTTTGAGGACTGCGCCCGCTTGATAAAGGACCGATGCTAAAGCTCATTAAAGAACGAGACATGTGGCGTTGGACATTTACATTTTATTTTACAGCATTATGTTTTATCCCCGCTTTATGAAGTTTCCTGCATGGGGTGTGTGGGCGGGAGGGATGGATGGAGGGAGGAGGGGGTTGTTTCACTTGTCTTTTGGAGCGATTGTGTTCTTCTTACCAGGCAGTGGGGGTCTCAGCCTCAAGCACATTAGCAGCTCCATGGGTCTTTGTTGCCACCTAGGGTTCACTTCTCTCCTCTCCTCACTCTCCTCCTCCTCCCCCTCTCCTCCTCCTGTGTGGGGGGAGTAGTCTCCATCTCTCTCTCCTCTCTCCACCCCTCTCCTTCCTTCCAGACGTGCATGTTGAGAGCAGCAGCAGCAGTGTGTGAGAAAGCAGGAGAGCGGTAGACGACAGGCTCTGCATGCCCTTTAAGAACACCCAACTCAATTAGAATAAAAAATTTGGCATTTCATTATCATACATGTATATGCTGCTGGTGCCAGAGGGCTGGGGACCCATGGAGATAGAGTACGTGTGGGCGGAACAGTCTCTCTCTCCCTCTCCTTTTCTGTCTCTTTCTTTCACTCTTCCCCTGCATCCCCTTCTCCCCCTACCTCTCTCCCAGAGGGGAGTGATGGAGATATCCCAGAATGCCAGAGCCTGTCAGTTTCTCTCTCTCTCCCTCTTATCCCCTCTTCCTCCACCGATCTCTCCCTTTCTCCAGGCCCTCTGAGGGAAGACCTCTTTCTGGTGGCTCTCTGCCTCTCCTCTCCTCTCCACTCCTCACAGAGCAAATATCACTCTGTCTGTCAAGGCCCTGACGCAAGGCGGGTCCCACTATCTCATTCTTCTGTTTCTGTGGAGGAACAGGCCCAGGGTTTCTCCTAGCTTGGTGCCAGATCTATTTGTGCTGTCTTGCTAACTCCTATGGTTGTTGGCGTAATGGAAAGGGTACATCACAGCATAGAGTAGTTGTTAGTTACTTGTCATTGTTCATGTCCTCCAATTCAATGGCTTCTCTAATTAATTCCACAGCAGTGCAGTAATGATCATATCAGCACGTTTCCATGTTTTTATTCATGCAATTATTTAGACATGTTCTGTACAGTATTTCACACTAGTAAAAATACTGAAAATGCTCCCATCCCTCTCTGAACACGTTTTACTTGTGTAGTATTAGCTCCTTCACTGTATATTGTGTAGTGCCGTCATACTCCAGGCCTCCCTCTTTAGCTTCTTCACTGTATATTGTGTAGTGCCGTCATACTCCAGGCCTCCCTCTTTAGCTTCTTCACTGTATATTGTGTAGTGCCGTCATACTCCAGGCCTCCCTCTTTAGCTTCTTCACTGTATATTGTGTAGTGCTGTCATACTCCAGGCCTCTCTCTTTAGCTTCTTCACTGTATATTGTGTAGTGCCGTCATACTCCAGGCCTCTCTCTCTCTCCCTATACTTTCTGTACTGGACAAATTAGGTATTTAAGTGTTTGCTGGAGCTGCTAACAGAAAACATGACCAGGCAGCAGTGTAGTAGTGTACAGTAAAATCAGCCAGTCAGTCTATTTATAGTACTTAAGGAGCTCCGCTTAGCCCCAACTCTGGCTGTTTATGAGACTGCTAGCATGCGCTAGCTATCGGCCAGCCTGGCCCCTCCTCGCCTCCTGTCTCCCCATTTAAGATCTGGCTGGGGATGTGATAGTGAATGGTGGCAGGCTTGTCCGAGAGATTTGGTGGATGGCACGGCCCGATACGTACGACGAACGGGATTCATGACATGTCGTCCCCGGCAACGATATATTTATATCGGCCCACGGGCGGGGGCCGGGCGAAGGAGGGAGGTAGAGAAGTATCCTGAGTTCAGGAAAGAGTAAGGCATTTTTCACCGGTGGGAGGTAGATTTTTAGATACTAAATTAGCCCAATTAGCTGCTGTTGAAGTGCACTTGGGAGGTTTGGGAGATTTGCTCCTGTGTTATAATAATTACCATAGGGAGTAGGGCTGGCACAATTACTTTATAACTGTGTAACCGACGGTTAGTCATGAAAATAAAAGAACCGTCATAACCGTGTTGTTTGTGGAACGAACAGCTGACTGAAGTCGGGACGGCGGCGCATTTGTGAGGTTGAGTCCAACTGTGTTGCTCCTTGCTGAAACAAGCCAGGTGTTTTAGCAAATGTCTTCAGTTGCATAGGTAATGCCCCCCTCCCTGCAGCAGCAGCACATGCAGTCAGGAACTGAGTAGAGAGGAAAATGTGCATCTTTAAAAATATATATTTATATACAGTACCGGTCAAAAGTTTGGACACACTTATGGAATCATGTAGTAACCAAAAAAGTATTTTATATTTGAGATTCTTCAAAGTAGCCACCCTTTGCTTTGATGACAGCTTTGCACACTCTTGGCATTCTCTCAACCAGCTTCATGAGGAATGCTTTTCCAACAGTCTTGAAGGAGTTCCCACATATGCTGAGCACTTGTTGGCTGCTTTTCCTTCACTCTGTCATCCAACTCATCCCAAACCATCTCAATTGGGTTGAGGTTGGGTGATTGTGGTGGCCAGGTCATCTGACCCAGCACTCCATCATCCTTGGTCAAATAGCCCTTACACAGCCTGGAGGTGTGTTTTGGGTCATTGTCCTGTTGAAAAACAAATGATAGTCCCAGAAAGCCAAACCAGATGGGATGGCTTATCGCTGCAGAATGCTATGGTAATCATGCTGGTTAAGTGTGCCTTGAATTCTAAATAAATCACTGACAGTGTCACCAGCAAAGCACCCCCACACCATCACATCTCCTCCTCCATGCTTCATGGTGGGAACCACACATGCGGAGATCATCCGTTCACCTACTCTGCGTCTCACAAAGACACGGCGGTTGGAACCAAAAATCTCACATTTGGACTCATCAGACCAAAGGACAGATTTCCACCGGTCTAATGTCCATTGCTCGTGTTTCTTTGCCCAAGCAAGTCTCTTCTTATTATTGGTGTCCTTTAGTAGTGGTTTCTTTGCAGGTCCTCATGAGAGCCAGTTTCATCATAGCGCTTGATGGTTTTTGCGACTGCACTCGAAGAAACTTTCAAAGTTCTTGACATTTTCCGGATTGACTGATCTTCATGTCTGAAAGTAATGATGGACTGTTGTTTCTCTTTGCTTATTTGAGCTGTTCTTGACATAATATGGACTTGGTCTTTTACCAAATAGGGCTATCTTCTGTATACCACCCCTACCTTGTCACAACACAACTAATTGGCTCAAACGCATTAAGAAGGAAAGAAATTCCACAAATTAACTTTTAACAAGGCACACCTGTTAATTGAAATGCGTTCCAGGTGACTACCTCATGAAGCTGGTTGAGAGAATGCCAAGAGTGTACAAAGCTGTCATCAAGGCAAAGAGTGGCTACTTTGAAGAATCTCAAATATAAAATATATTTTGATTTGTTTAACACTGTTTTGGTTAGTACATGATTCCATATGTGTTATTTCATAGTTTTGATGTCTTCACTATAATTATACAATGTAGAAAATAGTAAAAAAATTAAGAAAAACCCTTGAATGAGTAGGTGTGTCCAAACTTTTGACCAGTACTGTATATATTTTTTTGCTATTCTAAAGATTATTATGGTGACCGCAGTCAATTGACTGACCAAGAACCGTCATCCAAAATTCTATGACCGTCACAGCCATAATTGGGAGTCTACACTGGTGTTTCGAGCACTGAGGAATGTACCATAGCCATTCTGCTATGTAGTTAGATATAGAGGAGACTATAAGGATACTGTGAGAGGAAACAGAACCACATCTACACACCATACACATTGTTAGAAGAATCAGCACGCCTTCACATCCACACCAAGAATCTACACTAGACCTACACCTCATATAGGTCTGTCCAGCTGCACGTACACACACGCTCCTTAAAGCAGTCATTACATTTTCAAACTCTGTATGTATATTAACCTCTAGAGAAGGAGATAATTGCATCTGTCAGAGTCATTTAGTCACTGTTGCGGCTGTCGCCACCGTCACTTTCAATTTGCCTTTCCTTCTGAATCAGCTGGGTGTCAAGTCCTGCCTTCCCTTCTGAATCAGCTGGGTGTCAAGTCCTGCCTTTCCTTCTGAATCAGCTGGGTGTCAAGTCCTGCCTTCCCTTCTGAATCAGCTGGGTGTCAAGTCCTGCTTTCCCTTTTGAATCAGCTGGGTGTCAAGTCCTGCCTTCCCTTTTGAATCAGCTGGGTGTCAAGTCCTGCCTTCCCTTCTGAATCAGCTGGGTGTCAAGTCCTGCCTTTCCTTCTGAATCAGCTGGGTGTCAAGTCCTGCCTTCCCTTCTGAATCAGCTGGGTGTCAAGTCCTGCTTTCCCTTTTGAATCAGCTGGGTGTCAAGTCCTGCTTTCCCTTTTGAATCAGCTGGGTGTCAAGTCCTGCCTTCCCTTCTGAATCAGCTGGGTGTCAAGTCCTGCCTTCCCTTCTGAATCAGCTGGGTGTCAAGTCCTGCCTTCCCTTCTGAATCAGCTGGGTGTCAAGTCCTGCCTTCCCTGTGCCCACCCTGACTACAGCTCTTTGTTCTAAGAGGAAGTGGCTGCTGAACAATGCCACTAACTAACAACAGCACAACACTAACCTAACAACACTAACTACTTATTCCTGTTGGTATTGTGACAGACCTTTCTAAAAATCGAATTTGTGGTTGTTAGTTAGGATGTGATTTGTCCAACTGTGGTCTAAAGGCATTTATATTTTTTACCTTCCAGAGACCCATTTTGGGGACCCAGGTGAGGAAAATACTGTGCCTGAATATTATGTGTTGACCATATTATATGTTGTTTTATGTTTCAGGAAGAAGACGAGGAACGTGAGGAGGACGAAGAGGACGATTCAGTCAAAGAGGAAACGACAGAGCACGAAATCCCAACTGAAATTCCCAACTGAAACAAAAACAACAGTGTGATCTTATCTTGAGCACAGTGATCAAATGTTAGTGGTCAGCGGTCGGTCAGTTTCATCAATTTCACTTCAAAGATCTGTAGGTAACAGGACAGTCTGTAGTGTCTCAGTTCTACTGACATTACTGCTCATCTCTAGCCAGGTCCCCGATCTGTTTGTGCTGTCTTGCAGCTAATGACTACACAAACAAGATGGCACAAACAGATCTGAGACCAGGCTAACTCATCTTTTCTCCTCAGTAAGATATGGGACAGAGCACAGAGGTACTACCCACGTTAGTTTTGTAGCCAGAGGAACAGTATATTTTAGAGTAGAGAATGTATTTGGTAAAGAATGTTCTGTGGAATATTTTAGAGGGAATTAAAGTCATAGTATATATTTTTGAAAAGGACAGACCTGAAGCCTCACGCTCACTATGGTAACTGGAGATGATGTCGCTGACATGTAGGTTTTATCATAGAAATATACAATCTAGAATATATTCTAGGTTATATATTTGAGATTGTATTTCTATGGTTTGTATATAAGATCTTCATGAAACAGCACGTCAATGTATTCTGACTGACAAGGTTTTCATTCGGTGATAGAGTTATGTTTTCAGGGGCATCCGACCGCAGCGGTATTTTGCAGCAGAGATGAAATCAAATATAAAACACAGGTAAAGTGTCTGGTTGGACCAGACCAGTCAGACTGTTAAAGGATATGAACCTGCTTATGAACCTGACCAACCAAACATTTCCCCTCAGATCTATTTTCATACACTAATCATTATACAGTATGGTGTTCACACTATCCTCAGTAGCCTGCTCCCAGATCTGTTTGTGCTGTCACAAACGAGGATCATTAGAGTTGGCTACACAGCACAAACAGATCTGGGATCATGCTATATTCTCAATGCCCTGTTTACATACACTGGATGTGAAGTATTCAGTGGTGTCGAGTATTTCTTATACAATCTCTCATCACCATTGAATTGAAACTCTATTTGCTGTACGGCATGTGAACACCACGGTCTTGTATCACCAGTTTAAAAAACATGTTTGTATTTAGATACTTTGTAAATGTAAAGTGCCAATAAACTTCAATTACACAAATATATTATGGTAATAATATTGCTTTTGTCCCTATGACATTAATTCAATTATTTTTCATCTTTAAGAATTGTTGTCAACATAAAAATAACCCTCCTTACACAAAGTATTGGGACAACTGCAGTCATAAAAATGGAAA
>NW_028156558.1:0-40512 GCF_964263955.1 Coregonus lavaretus
TAGGATGCTACCTTTCCAACAAGTCAGTTCGTCAAATTTGTGCCCTGCTAGAGCTGCCCCGGTCAACTGTACAGTGCATTCGGAAAGTGTAAATGTGATATTTAAGTTACATTTTTTAAATACATTTGCAAAAATTGCTAAGAAACTGTATTTGCTTTGTCATTATTGGAGATTGTGTGTAGATTGATGAGGTGAAACAAAATATTTAATCAATTTTAGAATAAGACTGTAACGTAACAAAAGCCGAGACTCATACTGCATGCCTATAGATACAGGTCAACCTCAATCTGACCTGTTTTTCTATAGATATTGTCACTCCTTACACCTAAACATTTTCTATATCTCTCTATCAATAGGAATTCAGAGAAGGTTCATTAAGGAATAGGACTACCTTCAGTGGTGAGTTATTACATCAAGACCATGAATAAGCTTTCTCCATGCCATTATGGGGAGGTAGAATGGCTGTTGAGGCCATGTGTGTTGACATAACTGGTGAGTCCACTCTCACTTTAAAACAGCATACAGTCCCAATGATTACAAAAAAAACCTGGTTTTCTATTTGAACCGATATGAAATAACAAACCCATGAGGTACTGTAGCTAGCCTACTGCAGTTATTCAAGATTTCTTTGTGCATCTCGCTAATAAAATCTGCACCTTTCATTATCTAGGCTTTGCTTCCTCCTGTACGGTCGTCTGGGGGATTGCAGACTGGACTCAACTCACTGGTATGCTAGTACTCCCTTATCTTTGCCAGAATAATGATAATTCTCTGTAACCACATGATGATATGTACTTTCTTGCTGCTGAGAATTTGTATTACCTGACACACTGCAGAGTAGGAACTGATTCTCGTTGTAGTCTAGGTAGATCATACTGTCCGCCGGACCAGATGCTTCAATGATGAACTAGGTTTAACCCACATTAAACCTCGACATGATGATACACTAAATATACAAAAGTATGTGGACATCCCTTCAAATTAGTGGATTCTCCAATTTCAGCCGCACTTGTTGCTGACAGGTGTATAAAATCGAGCACACAGCCATTCAATCTCCATAGACAAACATTGTCAGTAGAATGGCCTTACTGAAAAGCTAATAGACTTTCAATGTGGCACCGTCATAGGATGCTACCTTTCCAACAAGTCAGTTCGTCAAATTTGTGCCCTGCTAGAGCTGCCCCGGTCAACTGTACAGTGCATTCGGAAAGTGTAAATGTGATATTTAAGTTACATTTTTTAAATACATTTGCAAAAATTGCTAAGAAACTGTATTTGCTTTGTCATTATTGGAGATTGTGTGTAGATTGATGAGGTGAAACAAAATATTTAATCAATTTTAGAATAAGACTGTAATGTAACAAAAGCCGAGACTCATACTGCATGCCTATAGATACAGGTCAACCTCAATCTGACCTGTTTTTCTATAGATATTGTCACTCCTTACACCTAAACATTTTCTATATCTCTCTATCAATAGGAATTCAGAGAAGGTTCATTAAGGAATAGGACTACCTTCAGTGGTGAGTTATTACATCAAGACCATGAATAAGCTTTCTCCATGCCATTATGGGGAGGTAGAATGGCTGTTGAGGCCATGTGTGTTGACATAACTGGTGAGTCCACTCTCACTTTAAAACAGCATACAGTCCCAATGATTACAAAAAAAACCTGGTTTTCTATTTGAACCGATATGAAATAACAAACCCATGAGGTACTGTAGCTAGCCTACTGCAGTTATTTAAGATTTCTTTGTGCATCTCGCTAATAAAATCTGCACCTTTCATTATCTAGGCTTTGCTTCCTCCTGTACGGTCGTCTGGGGGATTGCAGACTGGACTCAACTCACTGGTATGCTAGTACTCCCTTATCTTTGCCAGAATAATGATAATTCTCTGTAACCACATGATGATATGTACTTTCTTGCTGCTGAGAATTTGTATTACCTGACACACTGCAGAGTAGGAACTGATTCTCGTTGTAGTCTAGGTAGATCATACTGTCCGCCGGACCAGATGCTTCAATGATGAACTAGGTTTAACCCACATTAAACCTCGACATGATGATACACTAAATATACAAAAGTATGTGGACATCCCTTCAAATTAGTGGATTCTCCAATTTCAGCCGCACTTGTTGCTGACAGGTGTATAAAATCGAGCACACAGCCATTCAATCTCCATAGACAAACATTGTCAGTAGAATGGCCTTACTGAAAAGCTCATTGACTTTCAATGTGGTACCGTTATAGGATGCTACCTTTCCAACAAGTCAGTTTGTCAAATTTGTGCCCTGCTAGAGCTGCCCCGGTCAACTGTACAGTGCATTCATGAAGTGTAAATGTGATATTTAAGTTACATTTTTAAAATACATTTGCAAAAATTGCTAAGAAACTGTATTTGCTTTGTCATTATTGGATATTGTGTGTAGATTGATGAGGTGAAAAAAAACTATTTAATCCATTTTAGAATAAGGCTGTAACGTAACAAAAGCAGAGACTCATACTGCATGCCTATAGATACAGGTCAACCTCAATCTGACCTGTCTTTCTATAGATATTGTCACTCCTTACACCTAAACATTTTCTATATCTCTCTATCAATAGGAATTCAGAGAAGGTTCATTAAGGAATAGAACTACCTTCAGTGGTGAGTTATTACATCAAGACCATGAATAAGCTTTCTCCATGCCATTATGGGGAGGTAGAATGGCTGTTGAGGCCATGTGTGTTGACATAACTGGTGAGTCCACTCTCACTTTAAAACAGCATACAGTCCCAATGATTACAAAAAAAACCTGGTTTTCTATTTGAACCGATATGAAATAACAAACCCATGAGGTACTGTAGCTAGCCTACTGCAGTTATTCAAGATTTCTTTGTGCATCTCGCTAATAAAATCTGCACCTTTCATTATCTAGGCTTTGCTTCCTCCTGTACGGTCGTCTGGGGGATTGCAGGCTGGACTCAACTCACTGGTATGCTAGTACTCCCTTATCTTTGCCAGAATAATGATAATTCTCTGTAACCACATGATGATATGTACTTTCTTGCTGCTGAGAATTTGTATTACCTGACACACTGCAGAGTAGGAACTGATTCTCGTTGTAGTCTAGGTAGATCATACTGTCCGCCGGACCAGATGCTTCAATGATGAACTAGGTTTAACCCACATTAAACCTCGACATGATGAAACACTATATATACAAAAGTATGTGGACATCCCTTCAAATTAGTGGATTCGGCTATTTCATCCGCACTTGTTGCTGACAGGTGTATAAAATCGAGCACACAGCCATTCAATCTCCATAGACAAACATTGTCAGTAGAATGGCCTTACTGAAAAGCTCATTGACTTTCAATGTGGTACCGTTATAGGATGCTACCTTTCCAACAAGTCAGTTTGTCAAATTTGTGCCCTGCTAGAGCTGCCCCGGTCAACTGTACAGTGCATTCATGAAGTGTAAATGTGATATTTAAGTTACATTTTTAAAATACATTTGCAAAAATTGCTAAGAAACTGTATTTGCTTTGTCATTATTGGATATTGTGTGTAGATTGATGAGGTGAAAAAAAACTATTTAATCCATTTTAGAATAAGGCTGTAACGTAACAAAAGCAGAGACTCATACTGCATGCCTATAGATACAGGTCAACCTCAATCTGACCTGTTTTTCTATAGATATTGTCACTCCTTACACCTAAACATTTTCTATATCTCTCTATCAATAGGAATTCAGAGAAGGTTCATTAAGGAATAGAACTACCTTCAGTGGTGAGTTATTACATCAAGACCATGAATAAGCTTTCTCCATGCCATTATGGGGAGGTAGAATGGCTGTTGAGGCCATGTGTGTTGACATAACTGGTGAGTCCACTCTCACTTTAAAACAGCATACAGTCCCAATGATTACAAAAAAAACCTGGTTTTCTATTTGAACCGATATGAAATAACAAACCCATGAGGTACTGTAGCTAGCCTACTGCAGTTATTCAAGATTTCTTTGTGCATCTCGCTAATAAAATCTGCACCTTTCATTATCTAGGCTTTGCTTCCTCCTGTACGGTCGTCTGGGGGATTGCAGGCTGGACTCAACTCACTGGTATGCTAGTACTCCCTTATCTTTGCCAGAATAATGATAATTCTCTGTAACCACATGATGATATGTACTTTCTTGCTGCTGAGAATTTGTATTACCTGACACACTGCAGAGTAGGAACTGATTCTCGTTGTAGTCTAGGTAGATCATACTGTCCGCCGGACCAGATGCTTCAATGATGAACTAGGTTTAACCCACATTAAACCTCGACATGATGAAACACTATATATACAAAAGTATGTGGACATCCCTTCAAATTAGTGGATTCGGCTATTTCAGCCGCACTCGTTGCTGACAGGTGTATAAAATCGAGCACACAGCCATTCAATCTCCATAGACAAACATTGTCAGTAGAATGGCCTTACTGAAAAGCTCATTGACTTTCAATGTGGTACCGTTATAGTATGCTACCTTTCCAACAAGTCAGTTTGTCAAATTTGTGCCCTGCTAGAGCTGCCCCGGTCAACTGTACAGTGCATTCATGAAGTGTAAATGTGATATTTAAGTTACATTTTTAAAATACATTTGCAAAAATTGCTAAGAAACTGTATTTGCTTTGTCATTATTGGATATTGTGTGTAGATTGATGAGGTGAAAAAAAACTATTTAATCCATTTTAGAATAAGGCTGTAACGTAACAAAAGCAGAGACTCATACTGCATGCCTATAGATACAGGTCAACCTCAATCTGACCTGTTTTTCTATAGATATTGTCACTCCTTACACCTAAACATTTTCTATATCTCTCTATCAATAGGAATTCAGAGAAGGTTCATTAAGGAATAGAACTACCTTCAGTGGTGAGTTATTACATCAAGACCATGAATAAGCTTTCTCCATGCCATTATGGGGAGGTAGAATGGCTGTTGAGGCCATGTGTGTTGACATAACTGGTGAGTCCACTCTCACTTTAAAACAGCATACAGTCCCAATGATTACAAAAAAAACCTGGTTTTCTATTTGAACCGATATGAAATAACAAACCCATGAGGTACTGTAGCTAGCCTACTGCAGTTATTCAAGATTTCTTTGTGCATCTCGCTAATAAAATCTGCACCTTTCATTATCTAGGCTTTGCTTCCTCCTGTACGGTCGTCTGGGGGATTGCAGGCTGGACTCAACTCACTGGTATGCTAGTACTCCCTTATCTTTGCCAGAATAATGATAATTCTCTGTAACCACATGATGATATGTACTTTCTTGCTGCTGAGAATTTGTATTACCTGACACACTGCAGAGTAGGAACTGATTCTCGTTGTAGTCTAGGTAGATCATACTGTCCGCCGGACCAGATGCTTCAATGATGAACTAGGTTTAACCCACATTAAACCTCGACATGATGAAACACTATATATACAAAAGTATGTGGACATCCCTTCAAATTAGTGGATTCGGCTATTTCAGCCGCACTTGTTGCTGACAGGTGTATAAAATCGAGCACACAGCCATTCAATCTCCATAGACAAACATTGTCAGTAGAATGGCCTTACTGAAAAGCTCATTGACTTTCAATGTGGTACCGTTATAGGATGCTACCTTTCCAACAAGTCAGTTTGTCAAATTTGTGCCCTGCTAGAGCTGCCCCGGTCAACTGTACAGTGCATTCATGAAGTGTAAATGTGATATTTAAGTTACATTTTTAAAATACATTTGCAAAAATTGCTAAGAAACTGTATTTGCTTTGTCATTATTGGATATTGTGTGTAGATTGATGAGGTGAAAAAAAACTATTTAATCCATTTTAGAATAAGGCTGTAACGTAACAAAAGCAGAGACTCATACTGCATGCCTATAGATACAGGTCAACCTCAATCTGACCTGTTTTTCTATAGATATTGTCACTCCTTACACCTAAACATTTTCTATATCTCTCTATCAATAGGAATTCAGAGAAGGTTCATTAAGGAATAGAACTACCTTCAGTGGTGAGTTATTACATCAAGACCATGAATAAGCTTTCTCCATGCCATTATGGGGAGGTAGAATGGCTGTTGAGGCCATGTGTGTTGACATAACTGGTGAGTCCACTCTCACTTTAAAACAGCATACAGTCCCAATGATTACAAAAAAAACCTGGTTTTCTATTTGAACCGATATGAAATAACAAACCCATGAGGTACTGTAGCTAGCCTACTGCAGTTATTCAAGATTTCTTTGTGCATCTCGCTAATAAAATCTGCACCTTTCATTATCTAGGCTTTGCTTCCTCCTGTACGGTCGTCTGGGGGATTGCAGGCTGGACTCAACTCACTGGTATGCTAGTACTCCCTTATCTTTGCCAGAATAATGATAATTCTCTGTAACCACATGATGATATGTACTTTCTTGCTGCTGAGAATTTGTATTACCTGACACACTGCAGAGTAGGAACTGATTCTCGTTGTAGTCTAGGTAGATCATACTGTCCGCCGGACCAGATGCTTCAATGATGAACTAGGTTTAACCCACATTAAACCTCGACATGATGAAACACTATATATACAAAAGTATGTGGACATCCCTTCAAATTAGTGGATTCAGCTATTTCAGCCGCACTCGTTGCTGACAGGTGTATAAAATCGAGCACACAGCCATTCAATCTCCATAGACAAACATTGTCAGTAGAATGGCCTTACTGAAAAGCTCATTGACTTTCAATGTGGTACCGTTATAGTATGCTACCTTTCCAACAAGTCAGTTTGTCAAATTTGTGCCCTGCTAGAGCTGCCCCGGTCAACTGTACAGTGCATTCATGAAGTGTAAATGTGATATTTAAGTTACATTTTTAAAATACATTTGCAAAAATTGCTAAGAAACTGTATTTGCTTTGTCATTATTGGATATTGTGTGTAGATTGATGAGGTGAAAAAAAACTATTTAATCCATTTTAGAATAAGGCTGTAACGTAACAAAAGCAGAGACTCATACTGCATGCCTATAGATACAGGTCAACCTCAATCTGACCTGTTTTTCTATAGATATTGTCACTCCTTACACCTAAACATTTTCTATATCTCTCTATCAATAGGAATTCAGAGAAGGTTCATTAAGGAATAGAACTACCTTCAGTGGTGAGTTATTACATCAAGACCATGAATAAGCTTTCTCCATGCCATTATGGGGAGGTAGAATGGCTGTTGAGGCCATGTGTGTTGACATAACTGGTGAGTCCACTCTCACTTTAAAACAGCATACAGTCCCAATGATTACAAAAAAAACCTGGTTTTCTATTTGAACCGATATGAAATAACAAACCCATGAGGTACTGTAGCTAGCCTACTGCAGTTATTCAAGATTTCTTTGTGCATCTCGCTAATAAAATCTGCACCTTTCATTATCTAGGCTTTGCTTCCTCCTGTACGGTCGTCTGGGGGATTGCAGGCTGGACTCAACTCACTGGTATGCTAGTACTCCCTTATCTTTGCCAGAATAATGATAATTCTCTGTAACCACATGATGATATGTACTTTCTTGCTGCTGAGAATTTGTATTACCTGACACACTGCAGAGTAGGAACTGATTCTCGTTGTAGTCTAGGTAGATCATACTGTCCGCCGGACCAGATGCTTCAATGATGAACTAGGTTTAACCCACATTAAACCTCGACATGATGAAACACTATATATACAAAAGTATGTGGACATCCCTTCAAATTAGTGGATTCGGCTATTTCAGCCGCACTCGTTGCTGACAGGTGTATAAAATCGAGCACACAGCCATTCAATCTCCATAGACAAACATTGTCAGTAGAATGGCCTTACTGAAAAGCTCATTGACTTTCAATGTGGTACCGTTATAGTATGCTACCTTTCCAACAAGTCAGTTTGTCAAATTTGTGCCCTGCTAGAGCTGCCCCGGTCAACTGTACAGTGCATTCATGAAGTGTAAATGTGATATTTAAGTTACATTTTTAAAATACATTTGCAAAAATTGCTAAGAAACTGTATTTGCTTTGTCATTATTGGATATTGTGTGTAGATTGATGAGGTGAAAAAAAACTATTTAATCCATTTTAGAATAAGGCTGTAACGTAACAAAAGCAGAGACTCATACTGCATGCCTATAGATACAGGTCAACCTCAATCTGACCTGTTTTTCTATAGATATTGTCACTCCTTACACCTAAACATTTTCTATATCTCTCTATCAATAGGAATTCAGAGAAGGTTCATTAAGGAATAGAACTACCTTCAGTGGTGAGTTATTACATCAAGACCATGAATAAGCTTTCTCCATGCCATTATGGGGAGGTAGAATGGCTGTTGAGGCCATGTGTGTTGACATAACTGGTGAGTCCACTCTCACTTTAAAACAGCATACAGTCCCAATGATTACAAAAAAAACCTGGTTTTCTATTTGAACCGATATGAAATAACAAACCCATGAGGTACTGTAGCTAGCCTACTGCAGTTATTCAAGATTTCTTTGTGCATCTCGCTAATAAAATCTGCACCTTTCATTATCTAGGCTTTGCTTCCTCCTGTACGGTCGTCTGGGGGATTGCAGGCTGGACTCAACTCACTGGTATGCTAGTACTCCCTTATCTTTGCCAGAATAATGATAATTCTCTGTAACCACATGATGATATGTACTTTCTTGCTGCTGAGAATTTGTATTACCTGACACACTGCAGAGTAGGAACTGATTCTCGTTGTAGTCTAGGTAGATCATACTGTCCGCCGGACCAGATGCTTCAATGATGAACTAGGTTTAACCCACATTAAACCTCGACATGATGAAACACTATATATACAAAAGTATGTGGACATCCCTTCAAATTAGTGGATTCGGCTATTTCAGCCGCACTCGTTGCTGACAGGTGTATAAAATCGAGCACACAGCCATTCAATCTCCATAGACAAACATTGTCAGTAGAATGGCCTTACTGAAAAGCTCATTGACTTTCAATGTGGTACCGTTATAGTATGCTACCTTTCCAACAAGTCAGTTTGTCAAATTTGTGCCCTGCTAGAGCTGCCCCGGTCAACTGTACAGTGCATTCATGAAGTGTAAATGTGATATTTAAGTTACATTTTTAAAATACATTTGCAAAAATTGCTAAGAAACTGTATTTGCTTTGTCATTATTGGATATTGTGTGTAGATTGATGAGGTGAAAAAAAACTATTTAATCCATTTTAGAATAAGGCTGTAACGTAACAAAAGCAGAGACTCATACTGCATGCCTATAGATACAGGTCAACCTCAATCTGACCTGTTTTTCTATAGATATTGTCACTCCTTACACCTAAACATTTTCTATATCTCTCTATCAATAGGAATTCAGAGAAGGTTCATTAAGGAATAGAACTACCTTCAGTGGTGAGTTATTACATCAAGACCATGAATAAGCTTTCTCCATGCCATTATGGGGAGGTAGAATGGCTGTTGAGGCCATGTGTGTTGACATAACTGGTGAGTCCACTCTCACTTTAAAACAGCATACAGTCCCAATGATTACAAAAAAAACCTGGTTTTCTATTTGAACCGATATGAAATAACAAACCCATGAGGTACTGTAGCTAGCCTACTGCAGTTATTCAAGATTTCTTTGTGCATCTCGCTAATAAAATCTGCACCTTTCATTATCTAGGCTTTGCTTCCTCCTGTACGGTCGTCTGGGGGATTGCAGACTGGACTCAACTCACTGGTATGCTAGTACTCCCTTATCTTTGCCAGAATAATGATAATTCTCTGTAACCACATGATGATATGTACTTTCTTGCTGCTGAGAATTTGTATTACCTGACACACTGCAGAGTAGGAACTGATTCTCGTTGTAGTCTAGGTAGATCATACTGTCCGCCGGACCAGATGCTTCAATGATGAACTAGGTTTAACCCACATTAAACCTCGACATGATGATACACTAAATATACAAAAGTATGTGGACATCCCTTCAAATTAGTGGATTCTCCAATTTCAGCCGCACTCGTTGCTGACAGGTGTATAAAATCGAGCACACAGCCATTCAATCTCCATAGACAAACATTGTCAGTAGAATGGCCTTACTGAAAAGCTAATAGACTTTCAATGTGGCACCGTCATAGGATGCTACCTTTCCAACAAGTCAGTTCGTCAAATTTGTGCCCTGCTAGAGCTGCCCCGGTCAACTGTACAGTGCATTCGGAAAGTGTAAATGTGATATTTAAGTTACATTTTTTAAATACATTTGCAAAAATTGCTAAGAAACTGTATTTGCTTTGTCATTATTGGAGATTGTGTGTAGATTGATGAGGTGAAACAAAATATTTAATCAATTTTAGAATAAGACTGTAACGTAACAAAAGCCGAGACTCATACTGCATGCCTATAGATACAGGTCAACCTCAATCTGACCTGTTTTTCTATAGATATTGTCACTCCTTACACCTAAACATTTTCTATATCTCTCTATCAATAGGAATTCAGAGAAGGTTCATTAAGGAATAGAACTACCTTCAGTGGTGAGTTATTACATCAAGACCATGAATAAGCTTTCTCCATGCCATTATGGGGAGGTAGAATGGCTGTTGAGGCCATGTGTGTTGACATAACTGGTGAGTCCACTCTCACTTTAAAACAGCATACAGTCCCAATGATTACAAAAAAAACCTGGTTTTCCATTTGAACTGATATGAAATAACAAACCCATGAGGTACTGTAGCTAGCCTACTGCAGTTATTTAAGATTTCTTTGTGCATCTCGCTAATAAAATCTGCACCTTTCATTATCTAGGCTTTGCTTCCTCCTGTACGGTCGTCTGGGGGATTGCAGGCTGGACTCAACTCACTGGTATGCTAGTACTCCCTTATCTTTGCCAGAATAATGATAATTCTCTGTAACCACATGATGATATGTACTTTCTTGCTGCTGAGAATTTGTATTACCTGACACACTGCAGAGTAGGAACTGATTCTCGTTGTAGTCTAGGTAGATCATACTGTCCGCCGGACCAGATGCTTCAATGATGAACTAGGTTTAACCCACATTAAACCTCGACATGATGAAACACTATATATACAAAAGTATGTGGACATCCCTTCAAATTAGTGGATTCGGCTATTTCAGCCGCACTTGTTGCTTACAGGTGTATAAAATCGAGCACACAGCCATTCAATCTCCATAGACAAACATTGTCAGTAGAATGGCCTTACTGAAAAGCTCATTGACTTTCAATGTGGTACCGTTATAGGATGCTACCTTTCCAACAAGTCAGTTTGTCAAATTTGTGCCCTGCTAGAGCTGCCCCGGTCAACTGTACAGTGCATTCATGAAGTGTAAATGTGATATTTAAGTTACATTTTTAAAATACATTTGCAAAAATTGCTAAGAAACTGTATTTGCTTTGTCATTATTGGATATTGTGTGTAGATTGATGAGGTGAAAAAAAACTATTTAATCCATTTTAGAATAAGGCTGTAACGTAACAAAAGCAGAGACTCATACTGCATGCCTATAGATACAGGTCAACCTCAATCTGACCTGTTTTTCTATAGATATTGTCACTCCTTACACCTAAACATTTTCTATATCTCTCTATCAATAGGAATTCAGAGAAGGTTCATTAAGGAATAGAACTACCTTCAGTGGTGAGTTATTACATCAAGACCATGAATAAGCTTTCTCCATGCCATTATGGGGAGGTAGAATGGCTGTTGAGGCCATGTGTGTTGACATAACTGGTGAGTCCACTCTCACTTTAAAACAGCATACAGTCCCAATGATTACAAAAAAAACCTGGTTTTCCATTTGAACTGATATGAAATAACAAACCCATGAGGTACTGTAGCTAGCCTACTGCAGTTATTTAAGATTTCTTTGTGCATCTCGCTAATAAAATCTGCACCTTTCATTATCTAGGCTTTGCTTCCTCCTGTACGGTCGTCTGGGGGATTGCAGGCTGGACTCAACTCACTGGTATGCTAGTACTCCCTTATCTTTGCCAGAATAATGATAATTCTCTGTAACCACATGATGATATGTACTTTCTTGCTGCTGAGAATTTGTATTACCTGACACACTGCAGAGTAGGAACTGATTCTCGTTGTAGTCTAGGTAGATCATACTGTCCGCCGGACCAGATGCTTCAATGATGAACTAGGTTTAACCCACATTAAACCTCGACATGATGAAACACTATACATACAAAAGTATGTGGACATCCCTTCAAATTAGTGGATTCGGCTATTTCAGCCGCACTTGTTGCTGACAGGTGTATAAAATCGAGCACACAGCCATTCAATCTCCATAGACAAACATTGTCAGTAGAATGGCCTTACTGAAAAGCTCATTGACTTTCAATGTGGTACCGTTATAGGATGCTACCTTTCCAACAAGTCAGTTTGTCAAATTTGTGCCCTGCTAGAGCTGCCCCGGTCAACTGTACAGTGCATTCATGAAGTGTAAATGTGATATTTAAGTTACATTTTTAAAATACATTTGCAAAAATTGCTAAGAAACTGTATTTGCTTTGTCATTATTGGATATTGTGTGTAGATTGATGAGGTGAAAAAAAACTATTTAATCCATTTTAGAATAAGGCTGTAACGTAACAAAAGCAGAGACTCATACTGCATGCCTATAGATACAGGTCAACCTCAATCTGACCTGTTTTTCTATAGATATTGTCACTCCTTACACCTAAACATTTTCTATATCTCTCTATCAATAGGAATTCAGAGAAGGTTCATTAAGGAATAGAACTACCTTCAGTGGTGAGTTATTACATCAAGACCATGAATAAGCTTTCTCCATGCCATTATGGGGAGGTAGAATGGCTGTTGAGGCCATGTGTGTTGACATAACTGGTGAGTCCACTCTCACTTTAAAACAGCATACAGTCCCAATGATTACAAAAAAAACCTGGTTTTCTATTTGAACCGATATGAAATAACAAACCCATGAGGTACTGTAGCTAGCCTACTGCAGTTATTCAAGATTTCTTTGTGCATCTCGCTAATAAAATCTGCACCTTTCATTATCTAGGCTTTGCTTCCTCCTGTACGGTCGTCTGGGGGATTGCAGGCTGGACTCAACTCACTGGTATGCTAGTACTCCCTTATCTTTGCCAGAATAATGATAATTCTCTGTAACCACATGATGATATGTACTTTCTTGCTGCTGAGAATTTGTATTACCTGACACACTGCAGAGTAGGAACTGATTCTCGTTGTAGTCTAGGTAGATCATACTGTCCGCCGGACCAGATGCTTCAATGATGAACTAGGTTTAACCCACATTAAACCTCGACATGATGATACACTAAATATACAAAAGTATGTGGACATCCCTTCAAATTAGTGGATTCTCCAATTTCAGCCGCACTCGTTGCTGACAGGTGTATAAAATCGAGCACACAGCCATTCAATCTCCATAGACAAACATTGTCAGTAGAATGGCCTTACTGAAAAGCTAATAGACTTTCAATGTGGCACCGTCATAGGATGCTACCTTTCCAACAAGTCAGTTCGTCAAATTTGTGCCCTGCTAGAGCTGCCCCGGTCAACTGTACAGTGCATTCGGAAAGTGTAAATGTGATATTTAAGTTACATTTTTTAAATACATTTGCAAAAATTGCTAAGAAACTGTATTTGCTTTGTCATTATTGGAGATTGTGTGTAGATTGATGAGGTGAAACAAAATATTTAATCAATTTTAGAATAAGACTGTAACGTAACAAAAGCCGAGACTCATACTGCATGCCTATAGATACAGGTCAACCTCAATCTGACCTGTTTTTCTATAGATATTGTCACTCCTTACACCTAAACATTTTCTATATCTCTCTATCAATAGGAATTCAGAGAAGGTTCATTAAGGAATAGGACTACCTTCAGTGGTGAGTTATTACATCAAGACCATGAATAAGCTTTCTCCATGCCATTATGGGGAGGTAGAATGGCTGTTGAGGCCATGTGTGTTGACATAACTGGTGAGTCCACTCTCACTTTAAAACAGCATACAGTCCCAATGATTACAAAAAAAACCTGGTTTTCTATTTGAACCGATATGAAATAACAAACCCATGAGGTACTGTAGCTAGCCTACTGCAGTTATTCAAGATTTCTTTGTGCATCTCGCTAATAAAATCTGCACCTTTCATTATCTAGGCTTTGCTTCCTCCTGTACGGTCGTCTGGGGGATTGCAGACTGGACTCAACTCACTGGTATGCTAGTACTCCCTTATCTTTGCCAGAATAATGATAATTCTCTGTAACCACATGATGATATGTACTTTCTTGCTGCTGAGAATTTGTATTACCTGACACACTGCAGAGTAGGAACTGATTCTCGTTGTAGTCTAGGTAGATCATACTGTCCGCCGGACCAGATGCTTCAATGATGAACTAGGTTTAACCCACATTAAACCTCGACATGATGATACACTAAATATACAAAAGTATGTGGACATCCCTTCAAATTAGTGGATTCTCCAATTTCAGCCGCACTCGTTGCTGACAGGTGTATAAAATCGAGCACACAGCCATTCAATCTCCATAGACAAACATTGTCAGTAGAATGGCCTTACTGAAAAGCTAATAGACTTTCAATGTGGCACCGTCATAGGATGCTACCTTTCCAACAAGTCAGTTCGTCAAATTTGTGCCCTGCTAGAGCTGCCCCGGTCAACTGTACAGTGCATTCGGAAAGTGTAAATGTGATATTTAAGTTACATTTTTTAAATACATTTGCAAAAATTGCTAAGAAACTGTATTTGCTTTGTCATTATTGGAGATTGTGTGTAGATTGATGAGGTGAAACAAAATATTTAATCAATTTTAGAATAAGACTGTAACGTAACAAAAGCCGAGACTCATACTGCATGCCTATAGATACAGGTCAACCTCAATCTGACCTGTTTTTCTATAGATATTGTCACTCCTTACACCTAAACATTTTCTATATCTCTCTATCAATAGGAATTCAGAGAAGGTTCATTAAGGAATAGGACTACCTTCAGTGGTGAGTTATTACATCAAGACCATGAATAAGCTTTCTCCATGCCATTATGGGGAGGTAGAATGGCTGTTGAGGCCATGTGTGTTGACATAACTGGTGAGTCCACTCTCACTTTAAAACAGCATACAGTCCCAATGATTACAAAAAAAACCTGGTTTTCTATTTGAACCGATATGAAATAACAAACCCATGAGGTACTGTAGCTAGCCTACTGCAGTTATTCAAGATTTCTTTGTGCATCTCGCTAATAAAATCTGCACCTTTCATTATCTAGGCTTTGCTTCCTCCTGTACGGTCGTCTGGGGGATTGCAGACTGGACTCAACTCACTGGTATGCTAGTACTCCCTTATCTTTGCCAGAATAATGATAATTCTCTGTAACCACATGATGATATGTACTTTCTTGCTGCTGAGAATTTGTATTACCTGACACACTGCAGAGTAGGAACTGATTCTCGTTGTAGTCTAGGTAGATCATACTGTCCGCCGGACCAGATGCTTCAATGATGAACTAGGTTTAACCCACATTAAACCTCGACATGATGATACACTAAATATACAAAAGTATGTGGACATCCCTTCAAATTAGTGGATTCTCCAATTTCAGCCGCACTCGTTGCTGACAGGTGTATAAAATCGAGCACACAGCCATTCAATCTCCATAGACAAACATTGTCAGTAGAATGGCCTTACTGAAAAGCTAATAGACTTTCAATGTGGCACCGTCATAGGATGCTACCTTTCCAACAAGTCAGTTCGTCAAATTTGTGCCCTGCTAGAGCTGCCCCGGTCAACTGTACAGTGCATTCGGAAAGTGTAAATGTGATATTTAAGTTACATTTTTTAAATACATTTGCAAAAATTGCTAAGAAACTGTATTTGCTTTGTCATTATTGGAGATTGTGTGTAGATTGATGAGGTGAAACAAAATATTTAATCAATTTTAGAATAAGACTGTAACGTAACAAAAGCCGAGACTCATACTGCATGCCTATAGATACAGGTCAACCTCAATCTGACCTGTTTTTCTATAGATATTGTCACTCCTTACACCTAAACATTTTCTATATCTCTCTATCAATAGGAATTCAGAGAAGGTTCATTAAGGAATAGGACTACCTTCAGTGGTGAGTTATTACATCAAGACCATGAATAAGCTTTCTCCATGCCATTATGGGGAGGTAGAATGGCTGTTGAGGCCATGTGTGTTGACATAACTGGTGAGTCCACTCTCACTTTAAAACAGCATACAGTCCCAATGATTACAAAAAAAACCTGGTTTTCTATTTGAACCGATATGAAATAACAAACCCATGAGGTACTGTAGCTAGCCTACTGCAGTTATTCAAGATTTCTTTGTGCATCTCGCTAATAAAATCTGCACCTTTCATTATCTAGGCTTTGCTTCCTCCTGTACGGTCGTCTGGGGGATTGCAGACTGGACTCAACTCACTGGTATGCTAGTACTCCCTTATCTTTGCCAGAATAATGATAATTCTCTGTAACCACATGATGATATGTACTTTCTTGCTGCTGAGAATTTGTATTACCTGACACACTGCAGAGTAGGAACTGATTCTCGTTGTAGTCTAGGTAGATCATACTGTCCGCCGGACCAGATGCTTCAATGATGAACTAGGTTTAACCCACATTAAACCTCGACATGATGATACACTAAATATACAAAAGTATGTGGACATCCCTTCAAATTAGTGGATTCTCCAATTTCAGCCGCACTTGTTGCTGACAGGTGTATAAAATCGAGCACACAGCCATTCAATCTCCATAGACAAACATTGTCAGTAGAATGGCCTTACTGAAAAGCTCATTGACTTTCAATGTGGTACCGTTATAGGATGCTACCTTTCCAACAAGTCAGTTTGTCAAATTTGTGCCCTGCTAGAGCTGCCCCGGTCAACTGTACAGTGCATTCATGAAGTGTAAATGTGATATTTAAGTTACATTTTTAAAATACATTTGCAAAAATTGCTAAGAAACTGTATTTGCTTTGTCATTATTGGATATTGTGTGTAGATTGATGAGGTGAAAAAAAACTATTTAATCCATTTTAGAATAAGGCTGTAACGTAACAAAAGCAGAGACTCATACTGCATGCCTATAGATACAGGTCAACCTCAATCTGACCTGTTTTTCTATAGATATTGTCACTCCTTACACCTAAACATTTTCTATATCTCTCTATCAATAGGAATTCAGAGAAGGTTCATTAAGGAATAGAACTACCTTCAGTGGTGAGTTATTACATCAAGACCATGAATAAGCTTTCTCCATGCCATTATGGGGAGGTAGAATGGCTGTTGAGGCCATGTGTGTTGACATAACTGGTGAGTCCACTCTCACTTTAAAACAGCATACAGTCCCAATGATTACAAAAAAAACCTGGTTTTCTATTTGAACCGATATGAAATAACAAACCCATGAGGTACTGTAGCTAGCCTACTGCAGTTATTCAAGATTTCTTTGTGCATCTCGCTAATAAAATCTGCACCTTTCATTATCTAGGCTTTGCTTCCTCCTGTACGGTCGTCTGGGGGATTGCAGGCTGGACTCAACTCACTGGTATGCTAGTACTCCCTTATCTTTGCCAGAATAATGATAATTCTCTGTAACCACATGATGATATGTACTTTCTTGCTGCTGAGAATTTGTATTACCTGACACACTGCAGAGTAGGAACTGATTCTCGTTGTAGTCTAGGTAGATCATACTGTCCGCCGGACCAGATGCTTCAATGATGAACTAGGTTTAACCCACATTAAACCTCGACATGATGAAACACTATATATACAAAAGTATGTGGACATCCCTTCAAATTAGTGGATTCGGCTATTTCAGCCGCACTCGTTGCTGACAGGTGTATAAAATCGAGCACACAGCCATTCAATCTCCATAGACAAACATTGTCAGTAGAATGGCCTTACTGAAAAGCTCATTGACTTTCAATGTGGTACCGTTATAGTATGCTACCTTTCCAACAAGTCAGTTTGTCAAATTTGTGCCCTGCTAGAGCTGCCCCGGTCAACTGTACAGTGCATTCATGAAGTGTAAATGGGATATTTAAGTTACATTTTTTAAATACATTTGCAAAAATTGCTAAGAAACTGTATTTGCTTTGTCATTATTGGATATTGTGTGTAGATTGATGAGGTGAAAAAAAACTATTTAATCCATTTTAGAATAAGGCTGTAACGTAACAAAAGCAGAGACTCATACTGCATGCCTATAGATACAGGTCAACCTCAATCTGACCTGTTTTTCTATAGATATTGTCACTCCTTACACCTAAACATTTTCTATATCTCTCTATCAATAGGAATTCAGAGAAGGTTCATTAAGGAATAGAACTACCTTCAGTGGTGAGTTATTACATCAAGACCATGAATAAGCTTTCTCCATGCCATTATGGGGAGGTAGAATGGCTGTTGAGGCCATGTGTGTTGACATAACTGGTGAGTCCACTCTCACTTTAAAACAGCATACAGTCCCAATGATTACAAAAAAAACCTGGTTTTCTATTTGAACCGATATGAAATAACAAACCCATGAGGTACTGTAGCTAGCCTACTGCAGTTATTTAAGATTTATTTGTGCATCTCGCTAATAAAATCTGCACCTTTCATTATCTAGGCTTTGCTTCCTCCTGTACGGTCGTCTGGGGGATTGCAGGCTGGACTCAACTCACTGGTATGCTAGTACTCCCTTATCTTTGCCAGAATAATGATAATTCTCTGTAACCACATGATGATATGTACTTTCTTGCTGCTGAGAATTTGTATTACCTGACACACTGCAGAGTAGGAACTGATTCTCGTTGTAGTCTAGGTAGATCATACTGTCCGCCGGACCAGATGCTTCAATGATGAACTAGGTTTAACCCACATTAAACCTCGACATGATGATACACTAAATATACAAAAGTATGTGGACATCCCTTCAAATTAGTGGATTCTCCAATTTCAGCCGCACTTGTTGCTGACAGGTGTATAAAATCGAGCACACAGCCATTCAATCTCCATAGACAAACATTGTCAGTAGAATGGCCTTACTGAAAAGCTCATTGACTTTCAATGTGGTACCGTTATAGGATGCTACCTTTCCAACAAGTCAGTTTGTCAAATTTGTGCCCTGCTAGAGCTGCCCCGGTCAACTGTACAGTGCATTCATGAAGTGTAAATGTGATATTTAAGTTACATTTTTAAAATACATTTGCAAAAATTGCTAAGAAACTGTATTTGCTTTGTCATTATTGGATATTGTGTGTAGATTGATGAGGTGAAAAAAAACTATTTAATCCATTTTAGAATAAGGCTGTAACGTAACAAAAGCAGAGACTCATACTGCATGCCTATAGATACAGGTCAACCTCAATCTGACCTGTTTTTCTATAGATATTGTCACTCCTTACACCTAAACATTTTCTATATCTCTCTATCAATAGGAATTCAGAGAAGGTTCATTAAGGAATAGAACTACCTTCAGTGGTGAGTTATTACATCAAGACCATGAATAAGCTTTCTCCATGCCATTATGGGGAGGTAGAATGGCTGTTGAGGCCATGTGTGTTGACATAACTGGTGAGTCCACTCTCACTTTAAAACAGCATACAGTCCCAATGATTACAAAAAAAACCTGGTTTTCTATTTGAACCGATATGAAATAACAAACCCATGAGGTACTGTAGCTAGCCTACTGCAGTTATTCAAGATTTCTTTGTGCATCTCGCTAATAAAATCTGCACCTTTCATTATCTAGGCTTTGCTTCCTCCTGTACGGTCGTCTGGGGGATTGCAGGCTGGACTCAACTCACTGGTATGCTAGTACTCCCTTATCTTTGCCAGAATAATGATAATTCTCTGTAACCACATGATGATATGTACTTTCTTGCTGCTGAGAATTTGTATTACCTGACACACTGCAGAGTAGGAACTGATTCTCGTTGTAGTCTAGGTAGATCATACTGTCCGCCGGACCAGATGCTTCAATGATGAACTAGGTTTAACCCACATTAAACCTCGACATGATGAAACACTATATATACAAAAGTATGTGGACATCCCTTCAAATTAGTGGATTCGGCTATTTCAGCCGCACTCGTTGCTGACAGGTGTATAAAATCGAGCACACAGCCATTCAATCTCCATAGACAAACATTGTCAGTAGAATGGCCTTACTGAAAAGCTCATTGACTTTCAATGTGGTACCGTTATAGTATGCTACCTTTCCAACAAGTCAGTTTGTCAAATTTGTGCCCTGCTAGAGCTGCCCCGGTCAACTGTACAGTGCATTCATGAAGTGTAAATGGGATATTTAAGTTACATTTTTTAAATACATTTGCAAAAATTGCTAAGAAACTGTATTTGCTTTGTCATTATTGGATATTGTGTGTAGATTGATGAGGTGAAAAAAAAACTATTTAATCCATTTTAGAATAAGGCTGTAACGTAACAAAAGCAGAGACTCATACTGCATGCCTATAGATACAGGTCAACCTCAATCTGACCTGTTTTTCTATAGATATTGTCACTCCTTACACCTAAACATTTTCTATATCTCTCTATCAATAGGAATTCAGAGAAGGTTCATTAAGGAATAGAACTACCTTCAGTGGTGAGTTATTACATCAAGACCATGAATAAGCTTTCTCCATGCCATTATGGGGAGGTAGAATGGCTGTTGAGGCCATGTGTGTTGACATAACTGGTGAGTCCACTCTCACTTTAAAACAGCATACAGTCCCAATGATTACAAAAAAAACCTTTTTCTTTTATTTGAACCGATATGAAATAACAAACCCATGAGGTACTGTAGCTAGCCTACTGCAGTTATTTAAGATTTCTTTGTGCATCTCGCTAATAAAATCTGCACCTTTCATTATCTAGGCTTTGCTTCCTCCTGTACGGTCGTCTGGGGGATTGCAGACTGGACTCAACTCACTGGTATGCTAGTACTCCCTTATCTTTGCCAGAATAATGATAATTCTCTGTAACCACATGATGATATGTACTTTCTTGCTGCTGAGAATTTGTATTACCTGACACACTGCAGAGTAGGAACTGATTCTCGTTGTAGTCTAGGTAGATCATACTGTCCGCCGGACCAGATGCTTCAATGATGAACTAGGTTTAACCCACATTAAACCTCGACATGATGATACACTAAATATACAAAAGTATGTGGACATCCCTTCAAATTAGTGGATTCTCCAATTTCAGCCGCACTCGTTGCTGACAGGTGTATAAAATCGAGCACACAGCCATTCAATCTCCATAGACAAACATTGTCAGTAGAATGGCCTTACTGAAAAGCTAATAGACTTTCAATGTGGCACCGTCATAGGATGCTACCTTTCCAACAAGTCAGTTCGTCAAATTTGTGCCCTGCTAGAGCTGCCCCGGTCAACTGTACAGTGCATTCGGAAAGTGTAAATGTGATATTTAAGTTACATTTTTTAAATACATTTGCAAAAATTGCTAAGAAACTGTATTTGCTTTGTCATTATTGGAGATTGTGTGTAGATTGATGAGGTGAAACAAAATATTTAATCAATTTTAGAATAAGACTGTAACGTAACAAAAGCCGAGACTCATACTGCATGCCTATAGATACAGGTCAACCTCAATCTGACCTGTTTTTCTATAGATATTGTCACTCCTTACACCTAAACATTTTCTATATCTCTCTATCAATAGGAATTCAGAGAAGGTTCATTAAGGAATAGGACTACCTTCAGTGGTGAGTTATTACATCAAGACCATGAATAAGCTTTCTCCATGCCATTATGGGGAGGTAGAATGGCTGTTGAGGCCATGTGTGTTGACATAACTGGTGAGTCCACTCTCACTTTAAAACAGCATACAGTCCCAATGATTACAAAAAAAACCTGGTTTTCTATTTGAACCGATATGAAATAACAAACCCATGAGGTACTGTAGCTAGCCTACTGCAGTTATTCAAGATTTCTTTGTGCATCTCGCTAATAAAATCTGCACCTTTCATTATCTAGGCTTTGCTTCCTCCTGTACGGTCGTCTGGGGGATTGCAGACTGGACTCAACTCACTGGTATGCTAGTACTCCCTTATCTTTGCCAGAATAATGATAATTCTCTGTAACCACATGATGATATGTACTTTCTTGCTGCTGAGAATTTGTATTACCTGACACACTGCAGAGTAGGAACTGATTCTCGTTGTAGTCTAGGTAGATCATACTGTCCGCCGGACCAGATGCTTCAATGATGAACTAGGTTTAACCCACATTAAACCTCGACATGATGATACACTAAATATACAAAAGTATGTGGACATCCCTTCAAATTAGTGGATTCTCCAATTTCAGCCGCACTTGTTGCTGACAGGTGTATAAAATCGAGCACACAGCCATTCAATCTCCATAGACAAACATTGTCAGTAGAATGGCCTTACTGAAAAGCTCATTGACTTTCAATGTGGTACCGTTATAGGATGCTACCTTTCCAACAAGTCAGTTTGTCAAATTTGTGCCCTGCTAGAGCTGCCCCGGTCAACTGTACAGTGCATTCATGAAGTGTAAATGTGATATTTAAGTTACATTTTTAAAATACATTTGCAAAAATTGCTAAGAAACTGTATTTGCTTTGTCATTATTGGATATTGTGTGTAGATTGATGAGGTGAAAAAAAACTATTTAATCCATTTTAGAATAAGGCTGTAACGTAACAAAAGCAGAGACTCATACTGCATGCCTATAGATACAGGTCAACCTCAATCTGACCTGTTTTTCTATAGATATTGTCACTCCTTACACCTAAACATTTTCTATATCTCTCTATCAATAGGAATTCAGAGAAGGTTCATTAAGGAATAGAACTACCTTCAGTGGTGAGTTATTACATCAAGACCATGAATAAGCTTTCTCCATGCCATTATGGGGAGGTAGAATGGCTGTTGAGGCCATGTGTGTTGACATAACTGGTGAGTCCACTCTCACTTTAAAACAGCATACAGTCCCAATGATTACAAAAAAAACCTGGTTTTCTATTTGAACCGATATGAAATAACAAACCCATGAGGTACTGTAGCTAGCCTACTGCAGTTATTCAAGATTTCTTTGTGCATCTCGCTAATAAAATCTGCACCTTTCATTATCTAGGCTTTGCTTCCTCCTGTACGGTCGTCTGGGGGATTGCAGGCTGGACTCAACTCACTGGTATGCTAGTACTCCCTTATCTTTGCCAGAATAATGATAATTCTCTGTAACCACATGATGATATGTACTTTCTTGCTGCTGAGAATTTGTATTACCTGACACACTGCAGAGTAGGAACTGATTCTCGTTGTAGTCTAGGTAGATCATACTGTCCGCCGGACCAGATGCTTCAATGATGAACTAGGTTTAACCCACATTAAACCTCGACATGATGAAACACTATATATACAAAAGTATGTGGACATCCCTTCAAATTAGTGGATTCGGCTATTTCAGCCGCACTCGTTGCTGACAGGTGTATAAAATCGAGCACACAGCCATTCAATCTCCATAGACAAACATTGTCAGTAGAATGGCCTTACTGAAAAGCTCATTGACTTTCAATGTGGTACCGTTATAGGATGCTACCTTTCCAACAAGTCAGTTTGTCAAATTTGTGCCCTGCTAGAGCTGCCCCGGTCAACTGTACAGTGCATTCATGAAGTGTAAATGTGATATTTAAGTTACATTTTTAAAATACATTTGCAAAAATTGCTAAGAAACTGTATTTGCTTTGTCATTATTGGATATTGTGTGTAGATTGATGAGGTGGAAAAAAAACTATTTAATCCATTTTAGAATAAGGCTGTAACGTAACAAAAGCAGAGACTCATACTGCATGCCTATAGATACAGGTCAACCTCAATCTGACCTGTTTTTCTATAGATATTGTCACTCCTTACACCTAAACATTTTCTATATCTCTCTATCAATAGGAATTCAGAGAAGGTTCATTAAGGAATAGAACTACCTTCAGTGGTGAGTTATTACATCAAGACCATGAATAAGCTTTCTCCATGCCATTATGGGGAGGTAGAATGGCTGTTGAGGCCATGTGTGTTGACATAACTGGTGAGTCCACTCTCACTTTAAAACAGCATACAGTCCCAATGATTACAAAAAAAACCTGGTTTTCTATTTGAACCGATATGAAATAACAAACCCATGAGGTACTGTAGCTAGCCTACTGCAGTTATTCAAGATTTCTTTGTGCATCTCGCTAATAAAATCTGCACCTTTCATTATCTAGGCTTTGCTTCCTCCTGTACGGTCGTCTGGGGGATTGCAGGCTGGACTCAACTCACTGGTATGCTAGTACTCCCTTATCTTTGCCAGAATAATGATAATTCTCTGTAACCACATGATGATATGTACTTTCTTGCTGCTGAGAATTTGTATTACCTGACACACTGCAGAGTAGGAACTGATTCTCGTTGTAGTCTAGGTAGATCATACTGTCCGCCGGACCAGATGCTTCAATGATGAACTAGGTTTAACCCACATTAAACCTCGACATGATGATACACTAAATATACAAAAGTATGTGGACATCCCTTCAAATTAGTGGATTCTCCAATTTCAGCCGCACTCGTTGCTGACAGGTGTATAAAATCGAGCACACAGCCATTCAATCTCCATAGACAAACATTGTCAGTAGAATGGCCTTACTGAAAAGCTAATAGACTTTCAATGTGGCACCGTCATAGGATGCTACCTTTCCAACAAGTCAGTTCGTCAAATTTGTGCCCTGCTAGAGCTGCCCCGGTCAACTGTACAGTGCATTCGGAAAGTGTAAATGTGATATTTAAGTTACATTTTTTAAATACATTTGCAAAAATTGCTAAGAAACTGTATTTGCTTTGTCATTATTGGAGATTGTGTGTAGATTGATGAGGTGAAACAAAATATTTAATCAATTTTAGAATAAGACTGTAACGTAACAAAAGCCGAGACTCATACTGCATGCCTATAGATACAGGTCAACCTCAATCTGACCTGTTTTTCTATAGATATTGTCACTCCTTACACCTAAACATTTTCTATATCTCTCTATCAATAGGAATTCAGGGAAGGTTCATTAAGGAATAGGACTACCTTCAGTGGTGAGTTATTACATCAAGACCATGAATAAGCTTTCTCCATGCCATTATGGGGAGGTAGAATGGCTGTTGAGGCCATGTGTGTTGACATAACTGGTGAGTCCACTCTCACTTTAAAACAGCATACAGTCCCAATGATTACAAAAAAAACCTGGTTTTCTATTTGAACCGATATGAAATAACAAACCCATGAGGTACTGTAGCTAGCCTACTGCAGTTATTCAAGATTTCTTTGTGCATCTCGCTAATAAAATCTGCACCTTTCATTATCTAGGCTTTGCTTCCTCCTGTACGGTCGTCTGGGGGATTGCAGACTGGACTCAACTCACTGGTATGCTAGTACTCCCTTATCTTTGCCAGAATAATGATAATTCTCTGTAACCACATGATGATATTTACTTTCTTGCTGCTGAGAATTTGTATTACCTGACACACTGCAGAGTAGGAACTGATTGTCGTTGTAGTCTAGGTAGATCATACTGTCCGCCGGACCAGATGCTTCAATGATGAACTAGGTTTAACCCACATTAAACCTCGACATGATGAAACACTATATATACAAAAGTATGTGGACATCCCTTCAAATTAGTGGATTCGGCTATTTCAGCCGCACTCGTTGCTGACAGGTGTATAAAATCGAGCACACAGCCATTCAATCTCCATAGACAAACATTGTCAGTAGAATGGCCTTACTGAAAAGCTCATTGACTTTCAATGTGGTACCGTTATAGGATGCTACCTTTCCAACAAGTCAGTTTGTCAAATTTGTGCCCTGCTAGAGCTGCCCCGGTCAACTGTACAGTGCATTCATGAAGTGTAAATGTGATATTTAAGTTACATTTTTAAAATACATTTGCAAAAATTGCTAAGAAACTGTATTTGCTTTGTCATTATTGGATATTGTGTGTAGATTGATGAGGTGAAAAAAAACTATTTAATCCATTTTAGAATAAGGCTGTAACGTAACAAAAGCAGAGACTCATACTGCATGCCTATAGATACAGGTCAACCTCAATCTGACCTGTTTTTCTATAGATATTGTCACTCCTTACACCTAAACATTTTCTATATCTCTCTATCAATAGGAATTCAGAGAAGGTTCATTAAGGAATAGAACTACCTTCAGTGGTGAGTTATTACATCAAGACCATGAATAAGCTTTCTCCATGCCATTATGGGGAGGTAGAATGGCTGTTGAGGCCATGTGTGTTGACATAACTGGTGAGTCCACTCTCACTTTAAAACAGCATACAGTCCCAATGATTACAAAAAAAACCTGGTTTTCTATTTGAACCGATATGAAATAACAAACCCATGAGGTACTGTAGCTAGCCTACTGCAGTTATTCAAGATTTCTTTGTGCATCTCGCTAATAAAATCTGCACCTTTCATTATCTAGGCTTTGCTTCCACCTGTACGGTCGTCTGGGGGATTGCAGACTGGACTCAACTCACTGGTATGCTAGTACTCCCTTATCTTTGCCAGAATAATGATAATTCTCTGTAACCACATGATGATATGTACTTTCTTGCTGCTGAGAATTTGTATTACCTGACACACTGCAGAGTAGGAACTGATTCTCGTTGTAGTCTAGGTAGATCATACTGTCCGCCGGACCAGATGCTTCAATGATGAACTAGGTTTAACCCACATTAAACCTCGACATGATGATACACTAAATATACAAAAGTATGTGGACATCCCTTCAAATTAGTGGATTCTCCAATTTCAGCCGCACTCGTTGCTGACAGGTGTATAAAATCGAGCACACAGCCATTCAATCTCCATAGACAAACATTGTCAGTAGAATGGCCTTACTGAAAAGCTAATAGACTTTCAATGTGGCACCGTCATAGGATGCTACCTTTCCAACAAGTCAGTTCGTCAAATTTGTGCCCTGCTAGAGCTGCCCCGGTCAACTGTACAGTGCATTCGGAAAGTGTAAATGTGATATTTAAGTTACATTTTTTAAATACATTTGCAAAAATTGCTAAGAAACTGTATTTGCTTTGTCATTATTGGAGATTGTGTGTAGATTGATGAGGTGAAACAAAATATTTAATCAATTTTAGAATAAGACTGTAACGTAACAAAAGCCGAGACTCATACTGCATGCCTATAGATACAGGTCAACCTCAATCTGACCTGTTTTTCTATAGATATTGTCACTCCTTACACCTAAACATTTTCTATATCTCTCTATCAATAGGAATTCAGAGAAGGTTCATTAAGGAATAGGACTACCTTCAGTGGTGAGTTATTACATCAAGACCATGAATAAGCTTTCTCCATGCCATTATGGGGAGGTAGAATGGCTGTTGAGGCCATGTGTGTTGACATAACTGGTGAGTCCACTCTCACTTTAAAACAGCATACAGTCCCAATGATTACAAAAAAAACCTGGTTTTCTATTTGAACCGATATGAAATAACAAACCCATGAGGTACTGTAGCTAGCCTACTGCAGTTATTCAAGATTTCTTTGTGCATCTCGCTAATAAAATCTGCACCTTTCATTATCTAGGCTTTGCTTCCTCCTGTACGGTCGTCTGGGGGATTGCAGACTGGACTCAACTCACTGGTATGCTAGTACTCCCTTATCTTTGCCAGAATAATGATAATTCTCTGTAACCACATGATGATATGTACTTTCTTGCTGCTGAGAATTTGTATTACCTGACACACTGCAGAGTAGGAACTGATTCTCGTTGTAGTCTAGGTAGATCATACTGTCCGCCGGACCAGATGCTTCAATGATGAACTAGGTTTAACCCACATTAAACCTCGACATGATGATACACTAAATATACAAAAGTATGTGGACATCCCTTCAAATTAGTGGATTCTCCAATTTCAGCCGCACTTGTTGCTGACAGGTGTATAAAATCGAGCACACAGCCATTCAATCTCCATAGACAAACATTGTCAGTAGAATGGCCTTACTGAAAAGCTAATAGACTTTCAATGTGGCACCGTCATAGGATGCTACCTTTCCAACAAGTCAGTTCGTCAAATTTGTGCCCTGCTAGAGCTGCCCCGGTCAACTGTACAGTGCATTCGGAAAGTGTAAATGTGATATTTAAGTTACATTTTTTAAATACATTTGCAAAAATTGCTAAGAAACTGTATTTGCTTTGTCATTATTGGAGATTGTGTGTAGATTGATGAGGTGAAACAAAATATTTAATCAATTTTAGAATAAGACTGTAATGTAACAAAAGCCGAGACTCATACTGCATGCCTATAGATACAGGTCAACCTCAATCTGACCTGTTTTTCTATAGATATTGTCACTCCTTACACCTAAACATTTTCTATATCTCTCTATCAATAGGAATTCAGAGAAGGTTCATTAAGGAATAGGACTACCTTCAGTGGTGAGTTATTACATCAAGACCATGAATAAGCTTTCTCCATGCCATTATGGGGAGGTAGAATGGCTGTTGAGGCCATGTGTGTTGACATAACTGGTGAGTCCACTCTCACTTTAAAACAGCATACAGTCCCAATGATTACAAAAAAAACCTGGTTTTCTATTTGAACCGATATGAAATAACAAACCCATGAGGTACTGTAGCTAGCCTACTGCAGTTATTTAAGATTTCTTTGTGCATCTCGCTAATAAAATCTGCACCTTTCATTATCTAGGCTTTGCTTCCTCCTGTACGGTCGTCTGGGGGATTGCAGACTGGACTCAACTCACTGGTATGCTAGTACTCCCTTATCTTTGCCAGAATAATGATAATTCTCTGTAACCACATGATGATATGTACTTTCTTGCTGCTGAGAATTTGTATTACCTGACACACTGCAGAGTAGGAACTGATTCTCGTTGTAGTCTAGGTAGATCATACTGTCCGCCGGACCAGATGCTTCAATGATGAACTAGGTTTAACCCACATTAAACCTCGACATGATGATACACTAAATATACAAAAGTATGTGGACATCCCTTCAAATTAGTGGATTCTCCAATTTCAGCCGCACTTGTTGCTGACAGGTGTATAAAATCGAGCACACAGCCATTCAATCTCCATAGACAAACATTGTCAGTAGAATGGCCTTACTGAAAAGCTCATTGACTTTCAATGTGGTACCGTTATAGGATGCTACCTTTCCAACAAGTCAGTTTGTCAAATTTGTGCCCTGCTAGAGCTGCCCCGGTCAACTGTACAGTGCATTCATGAAGTGTAAATGTGATATTTAAGTTACATTTTTAAAATACATTTGCAAAAATTGCTAAGAAACTGTATTTGCTTTGTCATTATTGGATATTGTGTGTAGATTGATGAGGTGAAAAAAAACTATTTAATCCATTTTAGAATAAGGCTGTAACGTAACAAAAGCAGAGACTCATACTGCATGCCTATAGATACAGGTCAACCTCAATCTGACCTGTCTTTCTATAGATATTGTCACTCCTTACACCTAAACATTTTCTATATCTCTCTATCAATAGGAATTCAGAGAAGGTTCATTAAGGAATAGAACTACCTTCAGTGGTGAGTTATTACATCAAGACCATGAATAAGCTTTCTCCATGCCATTATGGGGAGGTAGAATGGCTGTTGAGGCCATGTGTGTTGACATAACTGGTGAGTCCACTCTCACTTTAAAACAGCATACAGTCCCAATGATTACAAAAAAAACCTGGTTTTCTATTTGAACCGATATGAAATAACAAACCCATGAGGTACTGTAGCTAGCCTACTGCAGTTATTCAAGATTTCTTTGTGCATCTCGCTAATAAAATCTGCACCTTTCATTATCTAGGCTTTGCTTCCTCCTGTACGGTCGTCTGGGGGATTGCAGGCTGGACTCAACTCACTGGTATGCTAGTACTCCCTTATCTTTGCCAGAATAATGATAATTCTCTGTAACCACATGATGATATGTACTTTCTTGCTGCTGAGAATTTGTATTACCTGACACACTGCAGAGTAGGAACTGATTCTCGTTGTAGTCTAGGTAGATCATACTGTCCGCCGGACCAGATGCTTCAATGATGAACTAGGTTTAACCCACATTAAACCTCGACATGATGAAACACTATATATACAAAAGTATGTGGACATCCCTTCAAATTAGTGGATTCGGCTATTTCATCCGCACTTGTTGCTGACAGGTGTATAAAATCGAGCACACAGCCATTCAATCTCCATAGACAAACATTGTCAGTAGAATGGCCTTACTGAAAAGCTCATTGACTTTCAATGTGGTACCGTTATAGGATGCTACCTTTCCAACAAGTCAGTTTGTCAAATTTGTGCCCTGCTAGAGCTGCCCCGGTCAACTGTACAGTGCATTCATGAAGTGTAAATGTGATATTTAAGTTACATTTTTAAAATACATTTGCAAAAATTGCTAAGAAACTGTATTTGCTTTGTCATTATTGGATATTGTGTGTAGATTGATGAGGTGAAAAAAAACTATTTAATCCATTTTAGAATAAGGCTGTAACGTAACAAAAGCAGAGACTCATACTGCATGCCTATAGATACAGGTCAACCTCAATCTGACCTGTTTTTCTATAGATATTGTCACTCCTTACACCTAAACATTTTCTATATCTCTCTATCAATAGGAATTCAGAGAAGGTTCATTAAGGAATAGAACTACCTTCAGTGGTGAGTTATTACATCAAGACCATGAATAAGCTTTCTCCATGCCATTATGGGGAGGTAGAATGGCTGTTGAGGCCATGTGTGTTGACATAACTGGTGAGTCCACTCTCACTTTAAAACAGCATACAGTCCCAATGATTACAAAAAAAACCTGGTTTTCTATTTGAACCGATATGAAATAACAAACCCATGAGGTACTGTAGCTAGCCTACTGCAGTTATTCAAGATTTCTTTGTGCATCTCGCTAATAAAATCTGCACCTTTCATTATCTAGGCTTTGCTTCCTCCTGTACGGTCGTCTGGGGGATTGCAGGCTGGACTCAACTCACTGGTATGCTAGTACTCCCTTATCTTTGCCAGAATAATGATAATTCTCTGTAACCACATGATGATATGTACTTTCTTGCTGCTGAGAATTTGTATTACCTGACACACTGCAGAGTAGGAACTGATTCTCGTTGTAGTCTAGGTAGATCATACTGTCCGCCGGACCAGATGCTTCAATGATGAACTAGGTTTAACCCACATTAAACCTCGACATGATGAAACACTATATATACAAAAGTATGTGGACATCCCTTCAAATTAGTGGATTCGGCTATTTCAGCCGCACTCGTTGCTGACAGGTGTATAAAATCGAGCACACAGCCATTCAATCTCCATAGACAAACATTGTCAGTAGAATGGCCTTACTGAAAAGCTCATTGACTTTCAATGTGGTACCGTTATAGTATGCTACCTTTCCAACAAGTCAGTTTGTCAAATTTGTGCCCTGCTAGAGCTGCCCCGGTCAACTGTACAGTGCATTCATGAAGTGTAAATGTGATATTTAAGTTACATTTTTAAAATACATTTGCAAAAATTGCTAAGAAACTGTATTTGCTTTGTCATTATTGGATATTGTGTGTAGATTGATGAGGTGAAAAAAAACTATTTAATCCATTTTAGAATAAGGCTGTAACGTAACAAAAGCAGAGACTCATACTGCATGCCTATAGATACAGGTCAACCTCAATCTGACCTGTTTTTCTATAGATATTGTCACTCCTTACACCTAAACATTTTCTATATCTCTCTATCAATAGGAATTCAGAGAAGGTTCATTAAGGAATAGAACTACCTTCAGTGGTGAGTTATTACATCAAGACCATGAATAAGCTTTCTCCATGCCATTATGGGGAGGTAGAATGGCTGTTGAGGCCATGTGTGTTGACATAACTGGTGAGTCCACTCTCACTTTAAAACAGCATACAGTCCCAATGATTACAAAAAAAACCTGGTTTTCTATTTGAACCGATATGAAATAACAAACCCATGAGGTACTGTAGCTAGCCTACTGCAGTTATTCAAGATTTCTTTGTGCATCTCGCTAATAAAATCTGCACCTTTCATTATCTAGGCTTTGCTTCCTCCTGTACGGTCGTCTGGGGGATTGCAGGCTGGACTCAACTCACTGGTATGCTAGTACTCCCTTATCTTTGCCAGAATAATGATAATTCTCTGTAACCACATGATGATATGTACTTTCTTGCTGCTGAGAATTTGTATTACCTGACACACTGCAGAGTAGGAACTGATTCTCGTTGTAGTCTAGGTAGATCATACTGTCCGCCGGACCAGATGCTTCAATGATGAACTAGGTTTAACCCACATTAAACCTCGACATGATGAAACACTATATATACAAAAGTATGTGGACATCCCTTCAAATTAGTGGATTCGGCTATTTCAGCCGCACTTGTTGCTGACAGGTGTATAAAATCGAGCACACAGCCATTCAATCTCCATAGACAAACATTGTCAGTAGAATGGCCTTACTGAAAAGCTCATTGACTTTCAATGTGGTACCGTTATAGGATGCTACCTTTCCAACAAGTCAGTTTGTCAAATTTGTGCCCTGCTAGAGCTGCCCCGGTCAACTGTACAGTGCATTCATGAAGTGTAAATGTGATATTTAAGTTACATTTTTAAAATACATTTGCAAAAATTGCTAAGAAACTGTATTTGCTTTGTCATTATTGGATATTGTGTGTAGATTGATGAGGTGAAAAAAAACTATTTAATCCATTTTAGAATAAGGCTGTAACGTAACAAAAGCAGAGACTCATACTGCATGCCTATAGATACAGGTCAACCTCAATCTGACCTGTTTTTCTATAGATATTGTCACTCCTTACACCTAAACATTTTCTATATCTCTCTATCAATAGGAATTCAGAGAAGGTTCATTAAGGAATAGAACTACCTTCAGTGGTGAGTTATTACATCAAGACCATGAATAAGCTTTCTCCATGCCATTATGGGGAGGTAGAATGGCTGTTGAGGCCATGTGTGTTGACATAACTGGTGAGTCCACTCTCACTTTAAAACAGCATACAGTCCCAATGATTACAAAAAAAACCTGGTTTTCTATTTGAACCGATATGAAATAACAAACCCATGAGGTACTGTAGCTAGCCTACTGCAGTTATTCAAGATTTCTTTGTGCATCTCGCTAATAAAATCTGCACCTTTCATTATCTAGGCTTTGCTTCCTCCTGTACGGTCGTCTGGGGGATTGCAGGCTGGACTCAACTCACTGGTATGCTAGTACTCCCTTATCTTTGCCAGAATAATGATAATTCTCTGTAACCACATGATGATATGTACTTTCTTGCTGCTGAGAATTTGTATTACCTGACACACTGCAGAGTAGGAACTGATTCTCGTTGTAGTCTAGGTAGATCATACTGTCCGCCGGACCAGATGCTTCAATGATGAACTAGGTTTAACCCACATTAAACCTCGACATGATGAAACACTATATATACAAAAGTATGTGGACATCCCTTCAAATTAGTGGATTCAGCTATTTCAGCCGCACTCGTTGCTGACAGGTGTATAAAATCGAGCACACAGCCATTCAATCTCCATAGACAAACATTGTCAGTAGAATGGCCTTACTGAAAAGCTCATTGACTTTCAATGTGGTACCGTTATAGTATGCTACCTTTCCAACAAGTCAGTTTGTCAAATTTGTGCCCTGCTAGAGCTGCCCCGGTCAACTGTACAGTGCATTCATGAAGTGTAAATGTGATATTTAAGTTACATTTTTAAAATACATTTGCAAAAATTGCTAAGAAACTGTATTTGCTTTGTCATTATTGGATATTGTGTGTAGATTGATGAGGTGAAAAAAAACTATTTAATCCATTTTAGAATAAGGCTGTAACGTAACAAAAGCAGAGACTCATACTGCATGCCTATAGATACAGGTCAACCTCAATCTGACCTGTTTTTCTATAGATATTGTCACTCCTTACACCTAAACATTTTCTATATCTCTCTATCAATAGGAATTCAGAGAAGGTTCATTAAGGAATAGAACTACCTTCAGTGGTGAGTTATTACATCAAGACCATGAATAAGCTTTCTCCATGCCATTATGGGGAGGTAGAATGGCTGTTGAGGCCATGTGTGTTGACATAACTGGTGAGTCCACTCTCACTTTAAAACAGCATACAGTCCCAATGATTACAAAAAAAACCTGGTTTTCTATTTGAACCGATATGAAATAACAAACCCATGAGGTACTGTAGCTAGCCTACTGCAGTTATTCAAGATTTCTTTGTGCATCTCGCTAATAAAATCTGCACCTTTCATTATCTAGGCTTTGCTTCCTCCTGTACGGTCGTCTGGGGGATTGCAGGCTGGACTCAACTCACTGGTATGCTAGTACTCCCTTATCTTTGCCAGAATAATGATAATTCTCTGTAACCACATGATGATATGTACTTTCTTGCTGCTGAGAATTTGTATTACCTGACACACTGCAGAGTAGGAACTGATTCTCGTTGTAGTCTAGGTAGATCATACTGTCCGCCGGACCAGATGCTTCAATGATGAACTAGGTTTAACCCACATTAAACCTCGACATGATGAAACACTATATATACAAAAGTATGTGGACATCCCTTCAAATTAGTGGATTCGGCTATTTCAGCCGCACTCGTTGCTGACAGGTGTATAAAATCGAGCACACAGCCATTCAATCTCCATAGACAAACATTGTCAGTAGAATGGCCTTACTGAAAAGCTCATTGACTTTCAATGTGGTACCGTTATAGTATGCTACCTTTCCAACAAGTCAGTTTGTCAAATTTGTGCCCTGCTAGAGCTGCCCCGGTCAACTGTACAGTGCATTCATGAAGTGTAAATGTGATATTTAAGTTACATTTTTAAAATACATTTGCAAAAATTGCTAAGAAACTGTATTTGCTTTGTCATTATTGGATATTGTGTGTAGATTGATGAGGTGAAAAAAAACTATTTAATCCATTTTAGAATAAGGCTGTAACGTAACAAAAGCAGAGACTCATACTGCATGCCTATAGATACAGGTCAACCTCAATCTGACCTGTTTTTCTATAGATATTGTCACTCCTTACACCTAAACATTTTCTATATCTCTCTATCAATAGGAATTCAGAGAAGGTTCATTAAGGAATAGAACTACCTTCAGTGGTGAGTTATTACATCAAGACCATGAATAAGCTTTCTCCATGCCATTATGGGGAGGTAGAATGGCTGTTGAGGCCATGTGTGTTGACATAACTGGTGAGTCCACTCTCACTTTAAAACAGCATACAGTCCCAATGATTACAAAAAAAACCTGGTTTTCTATTTGAACCGATATGAAATAACAAACCCATGAGGTACTGTAGCTAGCCTACTGCAGTTATTCAAGATTTCTTTGTGCATCTCGCTAATAAAATCTGCACCTTTCATTATCTAGGCTTTGCTTCCTCCTGTACGGTCGTCTGGGGGATTGCAGGCTGGACTCAACTCACTGGTATGCTAGTACTCCCTTATCTTTGCCAGAATAATGATAATTCTCTGTAACCACATGATGATATGTACTTTCTTGCTGCTGAGAATTTGTATTACCTGACACACTGCAGAGTAGGAACTGATTCTCGTTGTAGTCTAGGTAGATCATACTGTCCGCCGGACCAGATGCTTCAATGATGAACTAGGTTTAACCCACATTAAACCTCGACATGATGAAACACTATATATACAAAAGTATGTGGACATCCCTTCAAATTAGTGGATTCGGCTATTTCAGCCGCACTCGTTGCTGACAGGTGTATAAAATCGAGCACACAGCCATTCAATCTCCATAGACAAACATTGTCAGTAGAATGGCCTTACTGAAAAGCTCATTGACTTTCAATGTGGTACCGTTATAGTATGCTACCTTTCCAACAAGTCAGTTTGTCAAATTTGTGCCCTGCTAGAGCTGCCCCGGTCAACTGTACAGTGCATTCATGAAGTGTAAATGTGATATTTAAGTTACATTTTTAAAATACATTTGCAAAAATTGCTAAGAAACTGTATTTGCTTTGTCATTATTGGATATTGTGTGTAGATTGATGAGGTGAAAAAAAACTATTTAATCCATTTTAGAATAAGGCTGTAACGTAACAAAAGCAGAGACTCATACTGCATGCCTATAGATACAGGTCAACCTCAATCTGACCTGTTTTTCTATAGATATTGTCACTCCTTACACCTAAACATTTTCTATATCTCTCTATCAATAGGAATTCAGAGAAGGTTCATTAAGGAATAGAACTACCTTCAGTGGTGAGTTATTACATCAAGACCATGAATAAGCTTTCTCCATGCCATTATGGGGAGGTAGAATGGCTGTTGAGGCCATGTGTGTTGACATAACTGGTGAGTCCACTCTCACTTTAAAACAGCATACAGTCCCAATGATTACAAAAAAAACCTGGTTTTCTATTTGAACCGATATGAAATAACAAACCCATGAGGTACTGTAGCTAGCCTACTGCAGTTATTCAAGATTTCTTTGTGCATCTCGCTAATAAAATCTGCACCTTTCATTATCTAGGCTTTGCTTCCTCCTGTACGGTCGTCTGGGGGATTGCAGACTGGACTCAACTCACTGGTATGCTAGTACTCCCTTATCTTTGCCAGAATAATGATAATTCTCTGTAACCACATGATGATATGTACTTTCTTGCTGCTGAGAATTTGTATTACCTGACACACTGCAGAGTAGGAACTGATTCTCGTTGTAGTCTAGGTAGATCATACTGTCCGCCGGACCAGATGCTTCAATGATGAACTAGGTTTAACCCACATTAAACCTCGACATGATGATACACTAAATATACAAAAGTATGTGGACATCCCTTCAAATTAGTGGATTCTCCAATTTCAGCCGCACTCGTTGCTGACAGGTGTATAAAATCGAGCACACAGCCATTCAATCTCCATAGACAAACATTGTCAGTAGAATGGCCTTACTGAAAAGCTAATAGACTTTCAATGTGGCACCGTCATAGGATGCTACCTTTCCAACAAGTCAGTTCGTCAAATTTGTGCCCTGCTAGAGCTGCCCCGGTCAACTGTACAGTGCATTCGGAAAGTGTAAATGTGATATTTAAGTTACATTTTTTAAATACATTTGCAAAAATTGCTAAGAAACTGTATTTGCTTTGTCATTATTGGAGATTGTGTGTAGATTGATGAGGTGAAACAAAATATTTAATCAATTTTAGAATAAGACTGTAACGTAACAAAAGCCGAGACTCATACTGCATGCCTATAGATACAGGTCAACCTCAATCTGACCTGTTTTTCTATAGATATTGTCACTCCTTACACCTAAACATTTTCTATATCTCTCTATCAATAGGAATTCAGAGAAGGTTCATTAAGGAATAGAACTACCTTCAGTGGTGAGTTATTACATCAAGACCATGAATAAGCTTTCTCCATGCCATTATGGGGAGGTAGAATGGCTGTTGAGGCCATGTGTGTTGACATAACTGGTGAGTCCACTCTCACTTTAAAACAGCATACAGTCCCAATGATTACAAAAAAAACCTGGTTTTCCATTTGAACTGATATGAAATAACAAACCCATGAGGTACTGTAGCTAGCCTACTGCAGTTATTTAAGATTTCTTTGTGCATCTCGCTAATAAAATCTGCACCTTTCATTATCTAGGCTTTGCTTCCTCCTGTACGGTCGTCTGGGGGATTGCAGGCTGGACTCAACTCACTGGTATGCTAGTACTCCCTTATCTTTGCCAGAATAATGATAATTCTCTGTAACCACATGATGATATGTACTTTCTTGCTGCTGAGAATTTGTATTACCTGACACACTGCAGAGTAGGAACTGATTCTCGTTGTAGTCTAGGTAGATCATACTGTCCGCCGGACCAGATGCTTCAATGATGAACTAGGTTTAACCCACATTAAACCTCGACATGATGAAACACTATATATACAAAAGTATGTGGACATCCCTTCAAATTAGTGGATTCGGCTATTTCAGCCGCACTTGTTGCTTACAGGTGTATAAAATCGAGCACACAGCCATTCAATCTCCATAGACAAACATTGTCAGTAGAATGGCCTTACTGAAAAGCTCATTGACTTTCAATGTGGTACCGTTATAGGATGCTACCTTTCCAACAAGTCAGTTTGTCAAATTTGTGCCCTGCTAGAGCTGCCCCGGTCAACTGTACAGTGCATTCATGAAGTGTAAATGTGATATTTAAGTTACATTTTTAAAATACATTTGCAAAAATTGCTAAGAAACTGTATTTGCTTTGTCATTATTGGATATTGTGTGTAGATTGATGAGGTGAAAAAAAACTATTTAATCCATTTTAGAATAAGGCTGTAACGTAACAAAAGCAGAGACTCATACTGCATGCCTATAGATACAGGTCAACCTCAATCTGACCTGTTTTTCTATAGATATTGTCACTCCTTACACCTAAACATTTTCTATATCTCTCTATCAATAGGAATTCAGAGAAGGTTCATTAAGGAATAGAACTACCTTCAGTGGTGAGTTATTACATCAAGACCATGAATAAGCTTTCTCCATGCCATTATGGGGAGGTAGAATGGCTGTTGAGGCCATGTGTGTTGACATAACTGGTGAGTCCACTCTCACTTTAAAACAGCATACAGTCCCAATGATTACAAAAAAAACCTGGTTTTCCATTTGAACTGATATGAAATAACAAACCCATGAGGTACTGTAGCTAGCCTACTGCAGTTATTTAAGATTTCTTTGTGCATCTCGCTAATAAAATCTGCACCTTTCATTATCTAGGCTTTGCTTCCTCCTGTACGGTCGTCTGGGGGATTGCAGGCTGGACTCAACTCACTGGTATGCTAGTACTCCCTTATCTTTGCCAGAATAATGATAATTCTCTGTAACCACATGATGATATGTACTTTCTTGCTGCTGAGAATTTGTATTACCTGACACACTGCAGAGTAGGAACTGATTCTCGTTGTAGTCTAGGTAGATCATACTGTCCGCCGGACCAGATGCTTCAATGATGAACTAGGTTTAACCCACATTAAACCTCGACATGATGAAACACTATACATACAAAAGTATGTGGACATCCCTTCAAATTAGTGGATTCGGCTATTTCAGCCGCACTTGTTGCTGACAGGTGTATAAAATCGAGCACACAGCCATTCAATCTCCATAGACAAACATTGTCAGTAGAATGGCCTTACTGAAAAGCTCATTGACTTTCAATGTGGTACCGTTATAGGATGCTACCTTTCCAACAAGTCAGTTTGTCAAATTTGTGCCCTGCTAGAGCTGCCCCGGTCAACTGTACAGTGCATTCATGAAGTGTAAATGTGATATTTAAGTTACATTTTTAAAATACATTTGCAAAAATTGCTAAGAAACTGTATTTGCTTTGTCATTATTGGATATTGTGTGTAGATTGATGAGGTGAAAAAAAACTATTTAATCCATTTTAGAATAAGGCTGTAACGTAACAAAAGCAGAGACTCATACTGCATGCCTATAGATACAGGTCAACCTCAATCTGACCTGTTTTTCTATAGATATTGTCACTCCTTACACCTAAACATTTTCTATATCTCTCTATCAATAGGAATTCAGAGAAGGTTCATTAAGGAATAGAACTACCTTCAGTGGTGAGTTATTACATCAAGACCATGAATAAGCTTTCTCCATGCCATTATGGGGAGGTAGAATGGCTGTTGAGGCCATGTGTGTTGACATAACTGGTGAGTCCACTCTCACTTTAAAACAGCATACAGTCCCAATGATTACAAAAAAAACCTGGTTTTCTATTTGAACCGATATGAAATAACAAACCCATGAGGTACTGTAGCTAGCCTACTGCAGTTATTCAAGATTTCTTTGTGCATCTCGCTAATAAAATCTGCACCTTTCATTATCTAGGCTTTGCTTCCTCCTGTACGGTCGTCTGGGGGATTGCAGGCTGGACTCAACTCACTGGTATGCTAGTACTCCCTTATCTTTGCCAGAATAATGATAATTCTCTGTAACCACATGATGATATGTACTTTCTTGCTGCTGAGAATTTGTATTACCTGACACACTGCAGAGTAGGAACTGATTCTCGTTGTAGTCTAGGTAGATCATACTGTCCGCCGGACCAGATGCTTCAATGATGAACTAGGTTTAACCCACATTAAACCTCGACATGATGATACACTAAATATACAAAAGTATGTGGACATCCCTTCAAATTAGTGGATTCTCCAATTTCAGCCGCACTCGTTGCTGACAGGTGTATAAAATCGAGCACACAGCCATTCAATCTCCATAGACAAACATTGTCAGTAGAATGGCCTTACTGAAAAGCTAATAGACTTTCAATGTGGCACCGTCATAGGATGCTACCTTTCCAAC
>NW_028156557.1:0-69656 GCF_964263955.1 Coregonus lavaretus
GGGCTCCATGCCGCATTGCAAGAACCATGATGTGACCAAATTGTTCTTTAGGCCTAGGTAGGCTACAATACCGCCAAATCAGATTTCAGACGGGATTTTATTTTATCAAGCTAGAAGAAGTTAGGGCTGAGTGTGATGTAATACGCTGACTGACCTCTAAGAATTGTGAATATGAACTGACACATTGTAAACCTAAACCAATTATCTCGTTGTCATATCCTACCAGCAAATTACACTAGTCTGCCGGAAAAAAATACAATCGTTGTGTATGTGTCCACTTCTCTGTCGCCCCTAAATCCCAACTCCACAGTCGTACTTTTTTAATTATTCTGTCAATATCTTCTGTCTGACGATTTCCTTTCTTTTATAATACAGAGTTTCTTCCAAAACAATCAATGGTGATTCAGAAATCAAATATCCATTAGGTCTTCTATAGCTCTTAGTTTTGGAACATGCGTACAGGCTCCTGTCGGTCGGTGCCAGGCAGCTAGAGCGCACCAGCCGGTTCTACTGCTGTTGAAATGGCATCGATAACCATCCTATTCACACCACCGAGATGTAGCCGGCATCCAGAGTCATTGCTTTTGGCTTCTCACCCTGCATCCTCCAAAACAGGTGCTGAAAAAAGACCCGCCAAACAGAATGGTTGTAATTGTTTGATTGATAAGCGTATTGCGCAAAACAAGCCAATTGTTTCCCCCCACCCCCCCCCTCCCCAAGGCCAGTCTCTGATCCAAAAAGCTTAGGCTTACAACATAATGAGAAGATGATCTGTAAAAAAAGAAAAGAGAAATAAGAATGGACAGTTCATTGTGTTTAGTCCTTCTCTCCCTCTATCAACCCTAAAAGGTCTTCACAGGTGAGGGTAGCCTATTATATGGCTCTCAAAATGTTCCCCATTCAAAGCAGCAGCATCCACAATCCGCTGGTAGCAACCAGCTCTCACATTCTCACGTCAGAATTAGACATTCATCCATGTTTCTTAATTGTCAAATATTGAAGTTCTTCAAAACTTCAAGTGTTTAAGGTTAAGTTAAGGCATTAACTCCAAATTGTAAAGGTTAGAGTTAAGTTTAGGCATTAACTCCTACATCTTAAGGTTCGTCATTAACTCCGACTGGTTAATGTTTGGGATAGGCTAAAATCTCAAAAACAACCTTCTGTCGCTTGATTCGAACATGCATCCCTTGGCATGAAATGGATGGACGTTGAATACGGACTTGTATCAGGAGTGACCTGGCTTATCCTCTCAGCACAGGAACATTCCATTAACTCTGTCATTCCATAAGTGGATCGGACTTATAAAGGTTGTGTAGAGATTTTTTTGTCTTATTCCAGAGAATCATGCATATAAATAAACGGCTAGAATCTTGTTTGTAGGTTTCCTCATTATTTCATCTGCCGTTTAACTCAGACTCCAGCAGAATTATGACAAGCGCATAATTTAATATTGAAATACATTTGGAAATGTATTGGAAAGTATTGGCATGTATTTGAATATGCCTAAATATACAGACAAGTGTATTTTCAAATACAAATATTTAAATACTCTATTTATTTGAACCTAAGTCTGTTTTGTAATAGGGGTATTTGAACTGTAATTGGAACAAGCAGGCTATCTGAAAATAGTTTCAAATAGCCTCGTATTATAGGAAATTATTTGAAAACCGATCAAATACTTCAAATATAAGTAGTTGAATTCGGCCACATTATTTTAAAATACTCAAATGCACAAAAAATAAGTAAGACTATTTAAAAATGCAAATACTTAAATACGCATATATTTGAACCCAGGTCGAGACGGGCCAGACAGAAAGTGGCCTATCATTCAAATCTAAAAGAAAACCATCCAAATAAGATACCCAGTTTGCAAGAAAAGCCATAATAGACGGAGGACCGGGAAATAGTTACAGAGATTCAACCCATATCATGCCAAATGTACTATAATATAATTGTAGAATGCCATGAAGATAAACATGAGATTCCAGCGGGTCCCATTCCACTGTCTATCTCAACACATTAGATAATTTTCAATATATTCGTACCATCTACAGCAAACAAGATGAGCATGTAAACCTGTGTTTATTAGGCACTTGCCAACATCCCTTCAATCTTTCTAACAATTAAATAAAATCTATTGATGACACATTTCAAAACGGTTGAAGTGCATTTTGCTAAATTTTCAACAGCTATTCCGTTGCCCATCTAGCAGCTCAACCTATTAGAGAGAAATTAAATCATACATCAAACAAGGTCTCGTTTACCTGCATCTAGAACCCAATCATGCATATCCAGGATCGACCCAAATCAAAACTCAAGTCGTATTTTTCCTTACCAAAGTATTGGATTATAATCTCTTGTTATGTACAGCACATGTCATCTTAATTAGGCTACCCACCAAATAGCATCACCATGCAGTGATCTTCGACTCAAACTACCCCAACAGATCCTCCACATTAAAAACCCTCAACCTCACACTATTTTAGCAAACTCTGAATCACTGCATCACTGATCATCAGAGACCTAGAAAATAGTTGGGTTCTCTCTCCTCTCTCCTATGTTCTAAAACTCAGCAACACCTTTATAACGATGGAAAATAAGTCAACGCATGGTCCTTTACCTTGGCTATTTTCCCTTCTCGATCCTCAGAAAACGAAACAAAGAAAGATAAACAGAGTAGCGATAAAATCCTGTGATTTTGGTGAGGGAGAAACGGTGCAAACGGTGCAATCTGCCTCCCTGCAGCGCTCTGCCACAGACTGTCAGAAGGCAAATACAGCGAGTGGGTCACGTGTCTCTCTCTGTGTTTTAGCTGCCTTGCTGTCGTCTAATGGGGAGGGGCGGGGCCGAATGCTGCAGCACCTTGGACAGCACCGCGGGCGGCTGCTTCCGCCCGAATAGAATACATATTCATTCACATTCACAAACCGACACCAACTGTGATGTCACATTTCGTTACAAAACATGCACAAATTGTATATTGATGAATTAGTGAAACGCAAAGAGTTAGAAAAAAAGATCAGTATGGAGCAGGGAACATTTGTATTCTGTCAGCAACAAGGGTGACAAACGAAGGAGAGAAAGGAGAGAGAGGAGAGAGAGAAGCGATTGAATTTAACAACTTCTTAGTATCACGCTGTGCAGCGAAGGGATGTGGCGACGTTTGAGGCTGGCAGGGAGTTCTCTTGATAATGGGATTTTTCTTACCATGAACACATTCAGTTAGTTGAAGTAGTGTGTGTGTGTGTGTGTGTGTATGTGCTATACAGACATGGTCATGGGTAATGTTAGGCTACAGACACAGCCAGTGGGAACATTCATGATCAAAGTATTTCCGTTATTCTACAGGGCAAACCAAACCATGTGCTCCAGACTATAAACAGGCATCCTGTTGTTGTTGTTTTTTTTTTTTTTTTTTTGGGGGGGGGGGGGGGGGGGGGTTGATACTTTATACATAGTCTGACTGAGAGTTTAGGAGATGACACAGACTTCTGAAATCATCATGGGAAAAAGTTAAAAACAATTGTGTCTTTATTGAACCCCCTCTAGTTGTTTCCCACATATAATTTGTCATGGGACATACAGTTGAAGTCAGAATTGTACATACACCTTAGCCAAATACATTTAAACTCAGTTTTTCCCAATTCCTGACATTTAATCCTAGTAAAAAGTCCCTGTTTTAGGTCAGTTAGGATCACCACTTTATTTTAAGAATGCGAAATGTCAGAATAATAGTAGAGAGAATGATTTATTTCAGCTTTTATTTCTTTCATCACATGCCCAGTGGGGTCAGAAGTTTACATACACTCTATTAGTATTTGGTAGCATTGCCTTTAAATTGTTTAACTTGGGTCAAACGTTTCGGGTAGCCTTCCACAAGCTTCCCACAATAAGTTGGGTGAATTTTGGCCCATTCCTCCTGACAGAGCTGGTGTAACTAAGTCAGGTTTGTAGGCCTCCTTGCTCGCACACGCTTTATCAGTTCTGTCCACAAATTTTCTATAGGATTGAGGTCAAGGCTTTGTGATGGCCACTCCAATATCTTGACTTTGTTGTCCTTAAGCCATTTTGCCACAACTTTGGAAGTATGCTTGGGGTCATTGTCCATTTGGAAGACCCATTTGCGACCAAGCTTTAACTTCCTGACTGATGTCTTGAGATGTTGCTTCAATATATCCACATAATTTTCCTTTCTCATGATGCCATCCATTTTGTGAAGTTCACCAGTCCCTCCTGCAGCAAAGCACCCCCACAGCATGATGCTGCCACCCCCGTGCTTCACTGTTGGGAGGGTGTTATTTTGCTTGCAAGATACCCCCTTTTCCTCCAAACATAACAATGGTTCTATTTTTGTTTCATCAGACCAGAGGACATTTCTCCAAAAATCTTTGTCCCCATGTGCAATTGCAAACCGTAGTCTGACTTTTTTTATGGCGGTTTTGGAGCAGTGGCTGCTTCCTTACTGAGTGGCCTTTCAGGTTATGTCGATATAGGACTAGTTTTACCGTGGATATAGATTATTTTGTACCTGTTTCCTCCAGCATTTTCACAAGGTCCTTGGCTGTTGTTCTGGGATTGAATTGCACTTTTCGCAACAAAGTACGTTCATCTCTAGGAGACAGAATGCGTCTCCTTCCTAAACGGTATGACGGCTGCGTGGTCCCATGGTGTTTATATTTGCGTACTATTATTTGTACAGATGAACGTGGTACTTTCAGGCATTTGGACATTTCTCCCAAGGATGAACCAGACTTGTGGAGGTCTACAATTTTTTGGCTGAATTCTTTTGATTTTCCCATGATGTCAAGCAAAGAGGCACTGAGTTTGAAGGTAGGCCTTGAAATACATTCACAGGTACACCTCCAATTGACTCAAATGATGTCAATTAGCCTATCAGAACCTTCTAAAGCCATGACATAATTTTCTGGAATTTTCCAAGCTGTTTAAAGGCACAGTCAACTTAGTGTATGTAAACTTCTGACCCACTGGAATTGTGATACAGTGAATTATAAGTAAAATAATCTGTCTGTAAACAATTGTTGGAAAAATTACTTGTGTCATTCACAAAGTAGGTGTCCTAACCGACTTGCCAAAACTATAGTTTGTTAACAAGATATTTGTGGAGTGGTTGAAAAACAAGTTTTAATGACTCCAACCTAAGTGTATGTAAACTTCAGACTTCAACTGTAAGTGAACATGGTGCGTTTCTATATTTTATAGTAAAAAACATAGAGAAAGATCAGTGTTTCAAATGACATCATCAACCAACTGGTCGGCAATTAGTAATCAATTAGTATGCAATGCCTACTCATAATTGGTTAAATTCATACATTGCTCACCGATACTGTAATTGGAAACACTTATCTTCCTCTATCTTTTTTACTACAACACATAGAAACGCACCATTTTCAAATTGTTTTGATGTTGGGGTGGTGCTGGAGATGATGAATATGAAGTTGAAAAATTGTGAAGTTTCCCTTTTAGATGATTTGGACATGAAGTGCACATTGTGACTTGCATTTGGAGACAGCGGCCAGGTAAACAAAACCTAACCATGGAATGCTGTCTTACCTTGTCCATAGACTGCTTACAGTGTAAGGAAAACTAAATGTAATCTAATCTAGCCTACCACCAGGAAGTGAACGTTGGTCACGCAGGAAGCAATTCATGAATTAGCTGGCTGTTAACATTTCAAAGATGAGTAATAAATGAATTGTAATACTATTAAAATGCATAATATTTAGCGGACCTTGTAAACTAAAGACTGAAAAAGTTTAATTAACCAAATGCTCCTGTGAGAGCAATAAGAAAGACAATTAAATCAAGAAGCAACTATACTCCAACCGCCATAGTAGCAACTATATTAGTTAGGAAATTACTTTGGTATAAATCTAGAATATCCTAGAACCTAATAGCTGCTGAATGAAGCACTGCCATAACAATATCAACTCTCCCATATTGTTGGTTTCTAGCAGCGTAGCATCTTATCAACTCACCCATACTGTGGGTTTCTAACAGCGTAGCATCTTATCAACTCTCCCATATTGTTGGTTTCTAACAGCGTAGCATTTACATTTACATTTACATTTACGTTATTTAGCAGACGCTCTTATCCAGAGCGACTTACAAATTGGTGCATTCACCTTATAGCCAGTGGGATAACCACTTTACAATGTGTTTTTTTATTATTAATATTTTTATTTATTTTTATTTTTTTGTGTTTTTTTGGGGGGGGGGGGGGGTTGGGGTAAGGGAGGGGTAGAGTGATTACTTTACCCTATCCCAGGTATTCCTTAAAGAGGTGGGGTTTCAAATGTCTCCGGAAGGTGGTGAGTGACTCCGCTGTCCTGGCGTCGTGAGGGAGCTTGTTCGACCATTGGGGTGCCAGAGCAGCGAACAGTTTTGACTGGGCTGAGCGGGAACTATGCTTCCGCAGAGGAAGGGGAGCCAGCAGGCCAGAGGTGGATGAACGCAATGCCCTCGTTTGGGTGTAGGGACTGATCAGAGCCTGAAGGTACGGAGGTGCCGTTCCCCTCACAGCTCCATAGGCAAGCACCATGGTCTTGTAACAGATGCGAGCTTCAACTGGAAGCCAGTGGAGTGTGCGGAGGAGGGGGGTGACGTGAGAGAACTTGGGAAGGTTGAACACCGGACGGGCTGCGGCATTCTGGATGAGTTGTAGGGGTTTAATGGCACAGACAGGGAGCCCAGCCAACAGCGAGTTGCAGTAATCCAGACGGGAGATGACAAGTGCCTGGATTAGGACCTGTGCCGCTTCCTGTGTAAGACAGGGTCGTACTCTCAGAATGTTGAAGAGCATGAACCTACAGGATCGGGTCACCGCCTTGATGTTAGCGGAGAACGACAGGGTGTTGTCCAGGGTCACGCCAAGGCTCTTCGCACTCTGGGAGGAGGACACAACGGAGTTGTCAACCGTGATGGCGAGATCATGGAACAGGCAGTCCTTCCCCGGGAGGAAGAGCAGCTCCGTCTTGCCAAGGTTCAGCTTGAGGTGGTGATCCGTCATCCATACTGATATGTCTGCCAGACATGCAGAGATGCGATTTGCCACCTGGTTATCAGAAGGGGGAAAGGAGAAGATTAGTTGTGTGTCGTCAGCGTAGCAATGATAGGAGAGGCCATGTGAGGATATGACAGAGCCAAGTGACTTGGTGTATAGCGAGAATAGGAGAGGGCCTAGAACTGAGCCCTGGGGGACACCAGTGGTGAGAGCACGTGGTGCGGAGACAGCTTCTCGCCACGCCACTTGGTAGGAGCGACCGGTCAGGTAGGACGCAATCCAAGACTGAGCCGCGCCGGAGATGCCCAGCTCGGAGAGGGTGGAGAGGGAGATCTGATGGTTCACAGTATCAAAGGCAGCAGACAGGTCTAGAAGGACAAGAGCAGAGGAGAGAGAGTTAGCTTTAGCAGTGCGGAGAGCCTCCGTGACACAGAGAAGAGCAGTCTCAGTTGAATGACCAGTCTTGAAACCTGACTGGTTTGGATCAAGAAGGTCATTCTGAGAGAGATAGCAAGAGAGTTGGCTAAAGACGGCACACTCAATAGTTTTGGAGAGAAAAGAAAGAAGGGATACTGGTCTGTAGTTGTTGACATCAGAGGGATCGAGTGTTGGTTTTTTGAGAAGGGGTGCAACTCTCGCTCTCTTGAAGATGGAAGGGACATAGCCAGCGGTCAAGGATGAGTTGATCAGCGAGGTGAGGTAGGGGAGAAGGTCACCGGAGATGGTCTGGAGAAGAGAGGAGGGGATAGGGTCAAGCGGGCAGATTGTTGGGCGGCCTGCAGTCACAAGTCGCAAGATTTTATCTGGAGAGAGAGGGGAGAAAGAAGTCAAAGCATAGGGTAGGGCAGTGTGAGCAGGACCAGCAGTGTCATTTGACTTAACAAACGAGGATCGGATGTCGTCAACCTTCTTTTCAAAGTGGTTGACGAAGTCATCCACAGAGAGGGAGGAGGGGGGGGGGATTCAGCAGGGAGGAGAATGTGGCAAAGAGCTTCCTAGGGTTAGAGGCAGATGCTTGGAATTTAGCGTGGTAGAAAGTGGCCTTAGCAGCAGAAACAGATGAAGAAAATGTAGAGAGGAGGGAGTGAAAAGATGGCAGGTCCGCAGGGAGTCTAGTTTTCTTCCATTTCCGCTCAGCTGCCCGGAGCTCTGTTCTGTGAGCTCGCAATGAGTCATCAAGCCACGGAGCTGGAGGGGAGGACCGAGCCGGCCGGGAGGATAGGGGAAATAGAGAGTCAAAGGATGCAGAAAGGGAGGAGAGGAGGGTTGAGGAGGCAGAATCAGGAGATTGGAGGGAGAAGGATTGAGCAGAGGGAAGAGATGATAGGATGGAAGAGGAGAGAGTAGCGGGAGAGAGAGAGCGAAGGTTGCGACGGCGCATTACCATCTGTGTAGGGGCAGAGTGAGTAGTGTTGGAGGAGAGCGAGAGAGAAAAGGATACAAAGTAGTGGTCGGAGACATGGAGGGGATTTGCAGTGAGATTAGTAGAAGAACAGCATCTAGTAAAGATGAGGTCAAGCGTATTGCCTGCCTTGTGAGTAGGGGGGGACGGTGAGAGGGTGAGGTCAAAAGAGGAGAGGAGTGGAAAGAAGGAGAAAGAGAGAAATGAGTCAAATGTAGACGTAGGGAGGTTGAAATCCCCCAGAACTGTGAGGGGTGAGCCATCCTCAGGAAAGGAACTTATCAAGGCGTCAAGCTCATTGATGAACTCTCAAAGGGAACCTGGAGGGCGATAGATGACAAGTATATTAAGCTTAAATGGGCTAGTGACTGTGACAGCATGGAATTTAAATGAGGAGATAAACAGATGGGTTAGGGGAAAAATTGAGAATGTCCACTTGGGAGAGATGAGGATTCCTGTGCCACCACCCCGCTGACCAGATGCTCTCGGGTTATGCGAGAACACATGGTCAGACGAGGAGAGAGCAGTAGGAGTAGCAGTGTTTTCAGTGGTAATCCATGTTTCCGTCAGCGCCAAGAAGTCGAGGGACTGGAGGGTAGCATAGGCTGGGATGAAGTCTGCCTTGTTGGCAGCAGAACGGCAGTTCCAGAGGCTGCCTGAGACCTGGAACTCCAGGTGGGTGGTGCGTGCAGGGACCACCAGGTTGGAGAGGCAGCAGCCACGCGGTGTGAGGCGTTTGTGTAGCCTGTGCGGAGAGGAGAGAACAGGGATAGGCAGAGGCATAGTTGACAGGCTGCAGCAAATGGCTACAATAATGCAGAGGAGATCGGAATGAAATGAACTAAACATCTGGGAAAGGAGAGAGCGGGGCCTCCCTCAGCACAACTCCCAAATATAACTCTCCCAACTTCCACCTCAGAAACTATAATTGTTGTAAGCTACAGCGGTTCAATGTTTCTAGGAATAGACTAACTCAGTTTATTCAGCTAGCTAACTAGGTGCAGTATTATTCCGTGAAAATCGTCCGGGCATCAAGTCATATGACGCCACAGCCAGCTAGCATGCCGGACTCCAGCAACACGGTTTAGCGCCAATACTCTGCCACAACAAACCACCAGTGTATCAACACACAAACATCTTATCAACTCTCCCATTTTGTTGGTTTTTAGCAGCGTAGCATCTTATCAACTCTCCCATATTGTTTGTTTCTAGAAGTGTAGCATCTTATCAACTCTCCCATATTGTTGGTTTCTAACAGCGTAGCATCTTATCAACTCTCCCATATTGTTGGTTTCTAGCAGTGTAGCATCTTATCAACTCTCCCATATTGTTGGTTTCTAGAAGTGTAGCATCTTATCAACTCTCCCATATTGTTGGTTTCTAGAAGTGTAGCATCTTATCAACTCTCCCATATTGTTGGTTTCTAACAGCGTAGCATCTTATCAACTCTCCCATATTGTTGGTTTCTAACAGCTTAGCATCTTATGTGTGTGTGTGTGTGTATGTGTGTGTGTGACATGGTAATTTGGGGTCAAGATTTTATGAGGGGATGTTTGGTGCGAAGAAGCTTTGAGACAGACAGACAGACAGACATACAGACACACACACACACACACACACACATTTTTAGTGTAATGCAGTTGATTGGTGACAATGACATGAACATACACTGAGTGTACAAACCAATCAACAGAATTGGTTGTAATGAATCAACAGAAATGGTTGTAATCTGGTTTTAATGACGTCATTTCAACCAGTTTTTTCCTGCTGGGTATTAGAGATAGACATCAAAGGGCAACTCCGCCACTTTCATCATTTGAGTTGATATTATGAAGTATATAGTGATTTAGGATTTCATGTCTATTGTTTAGTGATGAGCAAAAACGGAGGTTTCCAAGTAAGATCGCTGAGATGACTAATTAAATAAATTATGGCACAGTCATTTTCAGCTATCTACACTAGCAGTCCAAAGTTTGGACATACCTACTCATTCATGGGTTTTTCTACATTGTAGAAAAATAGTGAAGACATTAAAACTATGAAATAACAAATATGGATTCATGTAGTAACCAAAAAAGTGTTAAACAAATATATTTTATATTTGAGATTCTTCAAATAGCCACCCTTTGCCTTGATGACAGCTTTGCACACTCTTGGCATTCTCTCAAACAGCTTCACCTGGAATACTTTTCCAACAGTCTTGAAGGAAATCCCACCTATGCTGAGCACTTGTTGGCTGCTTTTCCTTCACTCTGCGGTCCAACTCATCCCAAACCATCTCAAATTGTAGAGGCCAGGTCATCTGATGCAGCACTCCATCACTCTCCTTCTTGGTAAAATAGCCCTTACACAACCTGGAGGTGTGTTGGGTCATTGTCCTGTTGGAAAAAAAATTATAGTCCCACTAAACCCAAACCAGATTGGATGGTGTATCGCTGCAGAATGCTGTGGAAGCCATGCTGGTTAAGTGTGCCTTGAATTCTAAATAAATCACAGACAGTGTCACCAGCAAAGCCCCCCCAGACATCCTCCTCCATGCTTTACGGTGGGAAATACACAAGCGGAGAACATCCGTTCACCCACATCGCATCTCACAAAGACACAGTGGTTGGAACCAGAAATCTCCAATTTGGACTCCAGGCCAATGGACACATTTCCACCGGTCTAATGTCCATTGCTCGTGTTTCTTGGCCCCAGCAAGTGTCTTCTTCTTATTGGTGTCCTTTAGTAGTTGTTTATTTGTAGCAATTCGACCATGAAGGCCTGATTCACACAGTCTCCCCTGAACAGTTGATGTTGAGATGTGTCTGTTACTTGAACTCTGTGAAGCATTTTTTTGGGCTGCAATTTCTGAGGCTAATAACTCTAATGAACTTATCCTCTGCAGCAGAGGTAACTCTGGGTCTTCCATTCCTGTGGCAGTCCTCATGAGAGCCAGTTTCATCATAGCGCTTGATGGTTTTTGCGACTACACCTAAAGAAACGTTCAAAGTTCTTGAAATTGTCCATATTGACTGACCAAATGTCTTAAAGTAATGATGGACTGTCATTTATCTTTGCTTATTTGAGCTGTTCTTGCGATAATATGGACTTGGTCTTTTACCAAATAGGACTCTCTTCTGTATAACACATATCTGAATAAAGTTCTTAACAAATTATCATGGGGCCTAGATTAGACAAGTTCCTCTTTATTGATCTGTTTGTCAGTGTCAGCATAGTACGCCTAGGCTACCCCATGATTTGTCGTATAAAAAAATATTCTGCTGTTTCCAGTCAAATAAAGTGTAGTAGAATTGCATTAAATGTGTTCCAATAGGCGTACAGTGTTGATGGATGGTTGCTTGGACAGTCACTGATGCAGTATTTTGCTGTTAATGTTGAAAACACTTTATTTCAGATGCAGCAGGGTTAGCTACTTAGCTAGCTAGCGTTGCTAATGTTACCACCAAAGATACAGGCTTCAATCATGAGCGACTAGGATTCAGTAGTGATTTGCCTGTAAATTTCATGATAATTGTTGTGTTCTAACAGGCCTAGAGGTTGTTTGAACTGTTGTTTAAGACAGTCGCTAAGATTCAACTTGGCAGTTATTGTTGCAAACACTACTATTTTGGATGAAGCAGTCGGACTAGCTAGCATGCTAGCTAACCATCAGATACAGTAACTTATGGTAAGCATTCGTTAGCATCTAAATTCAAATGATTTTTTAGTGTAATGCAGTTGATTGGTGACAATGACATGAACATACACTGAGTGTACAAAACATTAGGAACACCTACCTAATATTGAGTTGCACCCCCTTTTTCCCTCAGACCAGCCTAAATTCGTCGGGGCATGGATTCTACAAGGTCTCGAAAGCGTTCCACAGGGATGCTGGCCCATGTTGACTGAAATGTTTCCCACAGTTGTGTCAAGTTGGCTGAATGTCCTTTGGGTGGTGGACCATTTTTGATACACACGGGAAACTGTTGAGCGTGAAAAACCCAGAAGCGTTGTCGTTCTTGACACACTCAAACCGGTGCGCCTGGCACCTGCTACCATACCCTGTTCAAAGGCACTTAAATATTTTGTCTGTATGACAGTGGCACACATATACAATGCCTTGCAAAAGCATTCATCCCCTTGGCGTTTCTCCTATTTTGTTGCATTACAGCCTGTAAATTAAATGGATTTTTATTTGGTTTTCATGTAATGGACATACACAAAATAGTCCAAATTGGTGAAGTGAAATGAAAAAAATAACTTGTTTCAAGAAATTCTAAAAAATAAATAACGGAAAAGTGGTGTGTGCATATGTATTCACCCCCTTTGCTATGAAGCCCCTAAATAAGATCTGGTGCAACCAATTACCTTCAGAAGTAACATAATTAGTTAAATCAAGCTCACCTGTATGCCCTGTGTAGCTCAGTTGGTAGAGCATGGTGCTTGCAACGCCAGGGTTGTGGGTTTGATTCCCACGGGGGACCGAATGAAAATGTATGCACTCACTAACTGTAAGTCGCTCTGGAAAAAAGTGTCTGCTAAGTGACTAAAATGTCAATGCAATCTAGACCCACATGATCTCAGTATATATACACCTGTTCTGAAAGGCCCCAGAGCCTGCAACACCACAAAGCAAGGGGCACCACCAAGCAAGCGGCACCATGAAAACCAAGGACCTCTCCAAACAGGTCAGGGACAAAGTTGTGGAGAAGTACAGATCAGCGTTGGGTTAGAAAAAAATATCAGAAACTTTGAATGGCCCACGGAGCACCATTAAATCTATTATTAAAAAATCGAAAGAATATGGCAACAAACCTGCCATGAAAGGGCCGCCCACCAAAACTCACAGACCAGGCAAGGGCATTAATCAGAGAGGCAACAAAGAGACCAAAGATAACCCTGAAGGAGCCCCACAGCGGAAATTGGAGTATCTGTCCATAGGACCACTTCAAGCCGTACACTCCACAGAGCTGGGCTTTATGGAAGAGTGGCCAGAAAAACCCATTGCTTAAAGAAAAAAATAAGCAAACACATTTGGTGTTCGCCAAAAGGCATGTGGGAGACTCCCCAAACATGTGGAAGAAGGTACTCTGGTCAGATGGTTGAGGTTTTTGGCCATCAAGGAAAACGTTATGTCTGGCACAAACCCAACACCTCTCATCACCTCGAGAACACCATCCCCACAGTGAAGCATGGTGGTGGCAGCATCATGCTGTGGGGATGTTTTTCATCGGCAGGCTGGGAAACTGGTCAGAATTGAAGGAATGATGGATGGTGCTAAATGCAGGGAAATTCCTGAGGGAAACCTGTTTCAGTCTTCCAGAGATTTGAGACTGGAATGGATGTTCACCTTCCAGCAGGACAATGACCCTAAGCATACTGCTAAAGCAACACTCAAGTGGTTTAAGGGGAAACATATAAAGTGGATTTAACAGGTGACATCAGTAAGGGATCATAGCTTTCACTTGGATTCACCTGGTCAGTCTGTCATAGAAAGAGCAAGTGTTCCTAATGTTTTGTATACTCAATGTATATTCAATATGATCTTAAATTATTGCATATATACCAACAGCATAATAACTGGTTATAAAGTGGTGGAATTGTCCTTTAAGATGGTGAATCAGACCCCATAAGGCGTGTTTGTACTGATAACTATAATCATTAATTGTTAGGGATAGTTAAGGCTTGATGAAGTGGCTTTATTAGTTAATCTTATATTATTAAGTATTATTATTATTATTATTATTATTATTATTATTATTATTATTATTATTATTATTATATGAATAAATAAATTAAAACATCATCATTCATTGGATATTAAAGAGGCAATCTGGGTTTGCTCTGTTGTTGTTTGTATCCCAGATTGCACCTTTAAGATGTGTTGAAGTGCAGGTCGTCTGGATTGTCAGACTGTTCAATGACTAATCTTTGCATTATAGTTGATGTCCTCTCCTCTCTGTCTCTCTGCAGCTAAGAGATGGTGGTGGGAAGAATAAGTAGATGCTGAAAGATCCTGCCTGCAGTGTCTGTACCCAACACAGGTGACCCTGGGTGAGGAGGGAGGGGAATATGTTGGCGACCCATTGCATAAAAGTTATAATGCCCTCGAAGCCGGTGTTTGGAGGATATATTGGCATGGTTTGCCGGCCCTCGATAAACTAACAACACCCGTGCCAATATATCCTCCAAACACCGGCATTTCGGGCATTATCACTAAAATGTGTGTATGTATTTACATTTACATTTGAGTCATTTAGCAGACACTCTTATCCAGAGTGACTTACAGTTAGTTTTTCATACTGGCCCACCGTGGGAAACGAACCCACAACCCTGGCGTTGCAAGCGCCATGCTCTACCAACTGAGCTACAGGGGTAGGTACTACATGTATGTATGTACAGCCTTATTCTAAATTGGATTAAGTGTATTACCCCATAATGACTAAGTGAAAACAGTTTTTTTTTACATTTTTGCAAATTTATTGAATATAAAAAACTGAAATACCTTATTTACATAAGTATTCAGACTCTTTGAAGCCTGATCAAATCATATCAAAAGTTATTGGTCGATAAAACAGTATAGCAGATTTTATAGCAGGAACAATGATTGCGTTAGTTGTTCCTAACTGTGCTGTAAAAATGTCAAACAAATAAACAAATAATGATAAAATACCAAGTATCGTATCGATTTTGTCTCTGTAAGCTAGTAGCAGCCTCCCTTTGTAATGGAGGTCCTGTGTCAGTTTCTTTCCCTTTGACTGTTTTCTTGAACCGTGATGATTAGATGTACTGTCTGTTTCCCAAACCAGATACCAAATAACCTACACATTCTGTATTTGAGCTACAGGGTTGGTACTATATTATGTATGTTACAGGGGTAGGTACTACATTATGTCTGTTACAGGGTAGGTTCTACATTATGTCTGTTACAGGGTAGGTACTACATTATGTCTGCTACAGGGGGAGGTTCTACATTATATCTGTTACAGGGTAGGTACTACATTATGTCTGTTACAGGGTAGGTACTACATTATGTATGTTACAGGGGTAGGTACTACATTATGTCAGTTACAGGGTAGGTACAACATTATGTCTGTTACAGGGTAGGTACTACATTATGTCTGTTACAGGGTTAGGTACTACATTATGTCTATTACAGGGTAGGAACAACATTATGTCAGTTACATGGTTAGGTACTACATTATATGTGTTACAGAGTAGGTACTACATTATGTCTGTTACAGGGTAGGTACTACATTATGTCTGTTACAGGGTAGGTACTATATTTTGTATGTTACAGGGTAGGTACTACATTATGTGTGTTACAGGGGTAGGTACTACATTATCTCTGTAACAGGGTATGCACTACATTATATATGTTACACGGTAGGTACTACATTATATATGTTACAGGGGTAGGTAATACATTATGTCTGTTACAGGGTAGGTACTACATTCTTTCAGCTACAGGGGTAGGTACTACATTATGTCTGTTACAGGGGTAGGTACTACATTCTGTCAGTTACAGGGGTAGGTACTACATTATGTCTGTTACAGGGTAGGTACTACATTATGTCTGTTACAGGGTAGGTACTACATTATGTCTGATACAGGGTTAGGTACTACATTATATGTGTTACAGAGTAGGTACTACATTATGTCTGTTACAGGGTAGGTACTACATTATGTCTGTTACAGGGTAGGTACTACATTTTGTCTGTTACAGGGTAGGTACTACATTATGTGTGTTACAGGGATAGGTACTACATTATCTCTGTAACAGGGTAGGCACTACATTATATCTGTTACACGGTAGGTACTACATTATATCTGTTACAGGGTAGGTACTACATTATTTCAGCTACAGGGGTAGGTACTACATTATTTATGTTACAGGGGTAGGTACTACATTCTGTCAGTTACAGGGGTAGGTACTACATTATGTCTGTTACAGGGTAGGTCCTACATTATGTCTGTTACAGTTAGGTACTACATTATGTCTGTTACAGGGGTAGGTACTACATTATGTCTGTTACAGGGGTAGGTATTACATTCTGTCAGTTACAGGGTAGGTACTACATTATGTCTGTTACAGGATAGGTACTACATTATGTCTGTTACAGGGTAGGTACTACATTATGTCTGCTACAGGGGGAGGTTCTACATTATATCTGTTACAGGGTAGGTACTACATTATGTCTGTTACAGGGTAGGAACTACATTATGTATGTTACAGGGGTAGGTACTACATTATGTCTGTTACAGGGGTAGGTAATACATTATGTCTGTTACAGGGTAGGTACTACATTATGTCAGTTACAGGGTAGGTACTACATTATGTCTGTTACAGGGTAGGTACTACATTATGTCTGTTACAGGGGTAGGTACTACATTATGTCTATTACAGGGTAGGAACTACATTATGTCAGTTACAGGGTTAGGTACTACATTATATGTGTTACAGAGTAGGTACTACATTATGTATGTTACAGGGTAGGTACTACATTATGTCTGTTACAGGGTAGGTACTATATTTTGTCTGTTACAGGGTAGGGACTACATTATGTGTGTTACAGGGATAGGTACTACATTATCTCTGTAACAGGGTAGGCACTACATTATATCTGTTACACGGTAGGTACTACATTATATCTGTTGCAGGGTAGGTACTACATTCTTTCAGCTACAGGGGTAGGTACTACATTATGTCTGTTACAGGGGTAGGTACTACATTATGTCAGTTACAGGGGTAGGTACTACATTATGTCAGTTACAGGGTAGGTACAACATTATGTCTGTTACAGGGTAGGTACTACATTATGTCTGTTACAGGGTTAGGTACTACATTATGTCTATTACAGGGTAGGAACAACATTATGTCAGTTACATGGTTAGGTACTACATTATATGTGTTACAGAGTAGGTACTACATTATGTCTGTTACAGGGTAGGTACTACATTATGTCTGTTACAGGGTAGGTACTATATTTTGTATGTTACAGGGTAGGTACTACATTATGTGTGTTACAGGGGTAGGTACTACATTATCTCTGTAACAGGGTATGCACTACATTATATATGTTACACGGTAGGTACTACATTATATATGTTACAGGGGTAGGTAATACATTATGTCTGTTACAGGGTAGGTACTACATTCTTTCAGCTACAGGGGTAGGTACTACATTATGTCTGTTACAGGGGTAGGTACTACATTCTGTCAGTTACAGGGGTAGGTACTACATTATGTCTGTTACAGGGTAGATACTACATTATGTCTGTTACAGGGTAGGTACTACATTATGTCTGATACAGGGTTAGGTACTACATTATATGTGTTACAGAGTAGGTACTACATTATGTCTGTTACAGGGTAGGTACTACATTATGTCTGTTACAGGGTAGGTACTACATTTTGTCTGTTACAGGGTAGGTACTACATTATGTGTGTTACAGGGATAGGTACTACATTATCTCTGTAACAGGGTAGGCACTACATTATATCTGTTACACGGTAGGTACTACATTATATCTGTTACAGGGTAGGTACTACATTATTTCAGCTACAGGGGTAGGTACTACATTATTTATGTTACAGGGGTAGGTACTACATTCTGTCAGTTACAGGGGTAGGTACTACATTATGTCTGTTACAGGGTAGGTCCTACATTATGTCTGTTACAGTTAGGTACTACATTATGTCTGTTACAGGGGTAGGTACTACATTATGTCTGTTACAGGGGTAGGTACTACATTCTGTCAGTTACAGGGTAGGTACTACATTATGTCTGTTACAGGATAGGTACTACATTATGTCTGTTACAGGGTAGGTACTACATTATGTCTGCTACAGGGGGAGGTTCTACATTATATCTGTTACAGGGTAGGTACTACATTATGTCTGTTACAGGGTAGGAACTACATTATGTATGTTACAGGGGTAGGTACTACATTATGTCTGTTACAGGGGTAGGTAATACATTATGTCTGTTACAGGGTAGGTACTACATTATGTCAGTTACAGGGTAGGTACTACATTATGTCTGTTACAGGGTAGGTACTACATTATGTCTGTTACAGGGGTAGGTACTACATTATGTCTATTACAGGGTAGGAACTACATTATGTCAGTTACAGGGTTAGGTACTACATTATATGTGTTACAGAGTAGGTACTACATTATGTATGTTACAGGGTAGGTACTACATTATGTCTGTTACAGGGTAGGTACTATATTTTGTCTGTTACAGGGTAGGGACTACATTATGTGTGTTACAGGGATAGGTACTACATTATCTCTGTAACAGGGTAGGCACTACATTATATCTGTTACACGGTAGGTACTACATTATATCTGTTGCAGGGTAGGTACTACATTCTTTCAGCTACAGGGGTAGGTACTACATTATGTCTGTTACAGGGGTAGGTACTACATTATGTCAGTTACAGGGGTAGGTACTACATTATGTCTGTTACAGGGTAGGTACTACATTATGTCTGTTACAGGGTAGGTACTACATTATGTCTGTTACAGGGGTAGGTACTACATTATGTCTGTTACAGGGTAGGTACTACATTATGTCTGTTACAGGGGTAGGTACTACATTATGTCTGTTACAGGGGTAGGTACTACATTATGTCTGTTACAGGGGTAGGTAATACATTATGTATGTTACAGGGTAGGTACTACATTCTTTCAGCTACAGGGGTAGGTACTACATTATGTCTGTTACAGGGGTAGGTACTACATTCTGTCAGTTACAGGGGTAGGTACTACATTATGTCTGTTACAGGGTAGGTACTACATTATGTCTGTTACAGGGTAGGTACTACATTATGTCTGATACAGGGTTAGGTACTACATTATATGTGTTACAGAGTAGGTACTACATTATGTCTGTTACAGGGTAGGTACTACATTATGTTTGTTACAGGGTAGGTACTACATTTTGTCTGTTACAGGGTAGGTACTACATTATGTGTGTTACAGGGATAGGTACTACATTATCTCTGTAACAGGGTAGGCACTACATTATATCTGTTACACGGTAGGTACTACATTATATCTGTTACAGGGTAGGTACTACATTATTTCAGCTACAGGGGTAGGTACTACATTATGTATGTTACAGGGGTAGGTACTACATTCTGTCAGTTACAGGGGTAGGTACTACATTATGTCTGTTACAGGGTAGGTCCTACATTATGTCTGTTACAGGTTAGGTACTACATTATGTCTGTTACAGGGGTAGGTACTACATTATGTATGTTACAGGGTAGGTACTACATTATGTCTGTTACAGGGGTAGGTACTACATTATGTCTGTTACAGGGGTAGGTACTACATTCTGTCAGTTACAGGGTAGGTACTACATTATGTCTGTTACAGGATAGGTACTACATTATGTCTGTTACAGGGTAGGTACTACATTATGTCTGCTACAGGGGGAGGTTCTACATTATATCTGTTACAGGGTAGGTACTACATTATGTCTGTTACAGGGTAGGAACTACATTATGTATGTTACAGTGGTAGGTACTACATTATGTCTGTTACAGGGGTAGGTACTACATTATGTCTGTTACAGGGTAGGTACTACATTATGTCAGTTACAGGGTAGGTACTACATTATGTCTGTTACAGGGTAGGTACTACATTATGTCTGTTACAGGGGTAGGTACTACATTATGTATATTACAGGGTAGGAACTACATTATGTCAGTTACAGGGTTAGGTACTACATTATATGTGTTACAGAGTAGGTACTACATTATGTATGTTACAGGGTAGGTACTACATTATGTCTGTTACAGGGTAGGTACTATATTTTGTCTGTTACAGGGTAGGGACTACATTATGTGTGTTACAGGGATAGGTACTACATTATCTCTGTAACAGGGTAGGCACTACATTATATCTGTTACACGGTAGGTACTACATTATATCTGTTACAGGGTAGGTACTACATTCTTTCAGCTACAGGGGTAGGTACTACATTATGTCTGTTACAGGGGTAGGTACTACATTATGTCAGTTACAGGGGTAGGTACTACATTATGTCTGTTACAGGGTAGGTACTACATTATGTCTGTTACAGGGTAGGTACTACATTATGTCTGTTACAGGGGTAGGTACTACATTATGTCTGTTACAGGGTAGGTACTACATTATGTCTGTTACAGGGGTAGGTACTACATTATGTCTGTTACAGGGGTAGGTACTACATTATGTCTGTTACAGGGTAGGTACTACATTATGTCTGTTACAGGGGTAGGTACTACATTATGTCTGATACAGGGTAGGTACTACATTATGTATGTTACAGCGTAGGTACTACATTATGTCAGTTACAGGGGTAGGTACTACATCATGTCTATTACAGGGATAGGTACTACATTATGTCTGTTACAGGGTAGGTACTACATTATGTCTGTTACAGGGTAGGTACTACATTATGTCTGTTACAGGGTAGGTACTACATTATGTCTGTTACAGGGGTAGGTACTACATTCTGTCAGTTACAGGCGTAGGTACTAAATTATGTCTGTTACAGGGTAGGTACTACATTATGTCTGTTACAGGGTAGGTACTACATTATGTCTGTTACAGGGGTAGGTACTACATCATGTCTCTTACAGGGTAGGTACTACATTATGTCTGTTACAGGGTAGGTACTACATTATGTCTGTTACAGGGTAGGTACTACATTATGTCTGTTACAGGGTAGGTACTACATTTTGTCTGTTACAGGGTAGGTACTACATTTTGTCTGTTACAGGGATATGTACTACATTATGTCTGTTACAGGGTAGATAGTACATTATATCTGTTACAGCGTAGGTACTACATTATGTCAGTTACAGGGGTAGGTACTACATGATGTCTATTACAGGGGTAGATACTACATTATGTATGTTACAGGGTAGGTACTACATTATGTCTGTTACAGGGTAGGTACTACATTATGTCTGCTACAGGGGTAGGTACTACCTTATATCTGTTACAGGGTAGGTACTACATTATGTATGTTACAGGGTAGGTACTACATTATGTCTGTTACAGGGTAGGTACTACATTATGTATCTTACAGGGGTAGGTACTACATTCTGTCAGTTACAGGGGTAGGTAGTACATTATATCTGTTAAAGGGTAGGTACTACATTATGTCTGTACAGGGTAGTTGCTACATTATGTCTGTGACAGGGGTAGGTACTACATTATGTCTGTTACAGGGTAGGTACTACATTATATCTGTTACAGGGTAGGTAATACATTATGTCTGTTACAGGGTAGGTACTACATTATGTCTGTTACAGGGGTAGGTACTACATTATGTCTGTTACATGGGTAGGTAATACATTATGTATGTTACAGGGTAGGTACTACATTATGTCTGTTAAAGGGGTAGGTACTACATTATGTCTGTTACAGGGTAGGTACTACATTATGTCTGTTACAGGGTACGTACTACATTATGTCTGTTACAGGGGTAGGTACTACATTATGTATTTTACAGGGTAGGTACTACATTATGTCTGTGACAGGGGTAGGTACTACATTATGTCTGTTACAGGGTAGGTACTACATTATGTCTGTTACAGGTGTAGGTACTACATCATGTCTGTTACAGGGGTAGGTACTACATTATGTCTGTTACAGAGGTAGGTACTACATTATGTCTGTTACAGGGGTAGTGTTACGGATACAGGTATCCTGTGTCTTTTTGTGTTTTTCCTCTCCTTCTGCCCTAATCACAGGTGTCCTTTATGTTCCTGATTGCTGGTCGTTGGGGTGTCTGCTGATTGCTGAGGTGGACCAATCAGTGGACATTCCTCTGCATTGCACCACCTGTTTCTGGTTTTTCAATCACACTTCCCATTGTTTAAAAGCCGGTCAGTTGTGTTTGTTGTTAGAGACTATATTCCATATGTGAGTATGGATACTGTGGTGTCCTGTGTTTTGTGTACTCACTCATTTGCTGGTTACTCTGTTTGGTAACTTTGTTAGAGACTATATTCCGTATGTGAGTATGGATACTGTGGTGTTTTGTGTCCTCACTCATTTGCTGGTTACTCTGTTTGGTAACTTTGTGTGTTTCTGGGAAAAGGGGAATTTAAGCAAGTTACCCTTGGGCGTACATTACCCGTAGGAAGAAAAATGTCTAAAAACACTAGTTAGACCTGTGCGGACCACCCACTGTATTTTTGTATGATTAGCAGTAGCTTAGCGGTTCTTGAGGCAGGCAAGATCAGTTTAGTTTTTTTTTACACTATTGTTTCATTTCTTGGGTCCTGCTCAGCCCTTTTTCCCAAACCTTTACCGTGTGTTCAAAAATAAACATTTTATGATTGATGGTAGTTTATGGTTGTCGTGTAGTTTTTGTTCTCACTGTTCCATGTCACACTTCTAATTCGCATGAATTATGTTAGGGGTCTCTTGTCCATCCACCCTAGACGTTTAAAGCCACGGGGTTCGTAACATAATGTGGGGGCTCGTCCGGGATTATTCTCATTGATACCCATGCTACTCATGCAAATTAGTTAGTGTCTGGTTCAGTGTTGAGCTTGGCAGCTGTAACTACCTGTTTTTTTTGTGTTCAGTATTCGTCGCCTCGTGTTAGTTTAGGATGGCTACTTTTGAGTTGGATGCATTTTTGGAAAACACTACGTGGGAGGTTTTTGAGAATTGCCATAGAGTGGATCTACAGGCTTTGGCTGACCACTTTTCTGTACCCATATCAAGGGTTTTAGTGAAAGCCGAAGTGAGGAAAGCAGTGCTAGAGATATTGTTGAACGAGCGAGTGCTTGAGTTACCACCGCCTGAGTCTGCTGCTCCTGTAGGGGATGTGGCTGCTGCTCCTGTAAGCCTGTCGGTGTCTAAGGACGAGGTTAAGGCTCCAGCCACATTGCCCCGTTTTGACCCACTCTCCCCACTGTCCGACAGTGATGCTAGGATGGATGTCCGCTCGACACGGCTCCAAATGGAGGCGGAAGAGCGGGCACAAATCAGGCTAGACAAGCTGGAAACGCGTAGGCTTGATCAGGAACTGGAGACGCGTAAGATGGAACTGGAGACGCATAGGCTTGATCAAGAACAGGAGACGCGTAAGCTAGAGGCAGAACAGGAGACGCGTAAGCTAGAGGCAGAGCAGTAGACACATAAGCTAGAGGCAGAACAGGAGACGCGTAAGCTAGAGGCAGAACAGGAGACGCGTAAGCTGGAGGCAGAACTTGAGACGCGTAGGCTTGATCAAGAACTGGAGATTCGTAAAATGGAACTGGAGGCAGAAACAGCGAGGTTAGTCTCTGCTCGTACTATGCCTGCTAGTGAGCTGTCCTCACCAGCTGTGTCGTCTGCTACTTTTGATATTAGTAGACAGATCACCTTGGTACCTGTGTTTAGGGAGTCAGAGGTTGATTCCTATTTCAGTGTTTTTAAACGTATAGCGGTAGCATTGAAATGGCCCGAAGAGGTATGGTGCCTATTACTTCAGTGTAAATTAACAGGTAAAGCCCAAGAGGTTCTGGCAGCGCTACCTCTTGAAGACAGCTTGAATTATGACGTGGTCAAAGCTACTGTTCTTCGTGCCTATAAGCTTGTTCCTGAGGCATATCGACAGAGATTTAGGTCTCATAAAAAGTCTCCTACTCAGACTTATGTGGAGTTTGCTAGAGACAAAGGAAATCTGTTTGACAAATGGCACAGTGCTAGTAAGGTAACTGATTTTAACTCTCTACGGGAGTTAATCTTGTTAGAAGAGTTTAAAAATTGCTTACCTGAACGCATTGTAGTTTATCTGAACGAACAGAAAGTATCCTCACTGTCGGAAGCGTCTGTATTGGCAGACGAGTTTGTGTTGACGCATAAGAGCGTGTTTTCGGCTCGTACGGAGAGCAGGGCCGCAGAGTTGTTAACTTGTAGTCCTAGTCGACCAGCAGTACATCCAGCACGCCCAAAATATGTGCGACACTGTTTCTATTGTCATAAGGTGGGACATATGGTTAATGATTGCTTTCTGCTAAAACGCAAACAGGGGATGCCTCAGCACGCCAGAACGCCAACGGGTGTTGGGCTGATTCGTACGGTTGTAAGGCCGGAATCAAGACAGAGGCCTCATAGTGAATGTGGTTTGAAAGTCCCTGACCCAGTACCAGATCACAGTTATGAACCGTTCATTTTTGAGGGGTTTGTTTCTATATCAGATGACGAAGCGTCTCAGCGTCCAGTTAGAATCCTCAGAGATACTGGTGCGGCGCAGTCGTTCATACTATCTGATGTGTTGCCCTTGTCCAATAATACATATTGTGGTTCCAGTGTGTTAGTACAAGGAATTGAAATGGGATTCGTCCCCGTGCCGTTGCACTTTGTGAACGTACACTCTGAGTTAGTCAGTGGATTGTTCAGAGTTGGAGTACGGCCTATGTTTCCAGTAAAAGGTGTGACATTTATAATGGGCAACGATATTGCCGGAGGAAAGGTGATACCCGTATTGGAGGTATTGGATAAACGTGACCAGTCTCTCTCTGAGGAACTGGCACAGGGTTATCCAGATGTGTTCCCCGCTTGTGCTGTCACACGTGCTCAAGCACGACAAGTGGGTGACGTGATAGATTTGTCGAACACGATTCTATTCAGAGAGTGAGACCCAGAGGATAGTTTGGGTGCTACCTCTGGTAAGCTGGTGCAGTCTGACCAACAGTCCAGAGAAAGGAAGAAGGATGTGGAACTTGTTGCTGAGGCAATACAGTTACCAGTCACTCGTGAGCAGCTGATCGCTAACCAAAAGGTTGACATTAGCCTGGCTAAATATTTTTCTAGTGTTGTCTCAGAGGAGGAGCTAAAGAAGAAAAACATGGCATACTTCATTGATGGTAATCTCCTCATGCGTAAATGGACATCCCATGTTGACGCTGGCGGAGATTGGAATGCTGTTAACCAAATAGTGATTCCTACAGCCTTTCGACAAAATGTTTTATCCCTCGCTCATGATCACCAGTGGTCCGGACATCTGGGAGTCACCAAGACTTATGATCGAGTTTTGCGACATTTATTTTGGCCTGGTTTAAAACAAGATGTGGCTCAGTTCTGTCGGACTTGCCACACCTGTCAAGTAACTGGGAAACCGAACCAGGTTATTTCCCCCGCGCCTCTTTGTCCCATACCGGCCATAGGTGAACCATTCGAACATGTGATGGTTGATTGTGTTGGACCATTACCAAAGACAAAATCTGGTAACCAGTTTATGTTGACGATTATGTGTGTGGCCACCAGGTACCCAGAGGCCATTCCTCTGCGAAGGATTACTGCTCCGGTGGTGAGTAAAGCGTTGATCAAATTCTTCTCAACCTTTGGGTTACCTAAGGTGATACAAACTGATCAGGATATGAATTTCCTTTCTAAACTTTTCAAACAAGTGTTAAAATCCTTGTCAGTTACACACCATGTGTCAAGCGCATATCACCCATAGTCTCAGGGTGCGCTTGACCGTTGGCATCAGACATTGAAGTCTATGCTCCGTAAATATTGCTTGGAATCTGAGAAGGATTGGGATGAGGGAGTTCCTCTAGTTTTGTTTGCTGTCCGAGAGACAGTACAGGAATCCTTAGGGTTCAGCCCAGCTGAACTGGTATTTGGACACACCATGAGAGGACCTATGAAAGTCCTTAAGGATCAGTTTTTATCACAAGAGTTGTGTGTGAAAGAAAATGTATTGGACTACGTTAGTCGCTTTCGTGAGCGCCTACATGGTGCCTGTGCTCTAGCATAGGAAGCACTGTCTGACCTCACAGAGACGGATGAAACGACACTATGACACACAGGCTGTTTCTCGTTCACTGCAGCCAGGTGACCAAGTTCTTGTATTGTTGCCTGTGCCAGGAGCGTCATTGTCAGCACGTTTCTCTGGTCCTTATGTAATTGAAAAGAAACTAAGTGAAACTGACTACGTGATACAGACTCCTGATAGAAAACGCCAATCTCGTGTGTGCCACGTTAACATGTTGAAGACATACCACACCAGACCTGTCACTCAGATAGACTGTCCAGAGAAACTGGCCGAGTCGGCTGTCTCTATTGCTGCTACGGCTGTAGTGGGAGGTCATGTTACTGATGTGGACGGAGATGGTTTGGAGTTGCGCAATACTCAGCAGCAGTGTGCTAGATTGCCCAATTCAGAGATGCTGCTGTCTCTCCCGTCAAGCCTGATTCATTTAACGGACAGACAGTCAGATGATATTGTGAGACTATTACACAGCTTTCCATGTCTTTTTAATGATGTTCCTACATGCACAAATGTGTTAGAACATGACATTAATGTTGGAAACGCTGCACCTATCAAGCAACATGCGTATCGTGTCAACGTCTCTAAAAGAATGATAATAAGGGATGAGGTCGGTTATTTGCTGGAGAATAACCTGGCTATGCCAAGTTCAAGTCCTTGGAGTTCTCCGTGCATTCTGGTTCCTAAACCTGATGGGACATCCAGATTATGTACGGACTATCGGAAGGTCAATGCTGTCACAGTGCCTGACTCGTTCCCGTTACCCAGACTGGATGACTGTATTGATACTGCTGGTGCTGTTCTACTGCAGCCGGACCAGAGTGGAGTGGACAATCCTGTCTGTTATTTTTCACGGAAATTCAACAAATGTCAGACAAACTATTCCACAATTGAACAAGAAGCTCTAGCTTTGTTGTTAGCTCTGCAGTACTTTGAAGTATATGTTGGTTCCAGTGCATTACCAGTGATAGTGTATACTGACCATAACCCCTTAGTTTTTCTCCACCGGATGTACAACCAGAACCAACACCTTATGCGTTGGGCACTTGTAGTGCAAAATTATAATTTGTAGATCCGCCACAAAAAGGGGTCGGATAATGTGTTGGCAGATGCTTTGTCTCGTGTTTAAAGATCTAGGATTTTTTTGTTATCCCGTCAGGATGCTGTTGATCTTAGAATTTTGGGTGTTGTGATGGTACGTGTGTCGCAAACCATTGTGGTTTGCTCTTTTAAGGGTGGGGGTGTTACGGATACAGGTATCCTGTGTCTTTTTGTGTTTTTCCTCTCCTTCTGCCCTAATCACAGGTGTCCTTTATGTTACTGATTGCTGGTTGTTGGGGTGTCTGCTGATTGCTGAGGTGGACCAATCAGTGGACATTCCTCTGCATTGCACCACCTGTTTCTGGTTTTTCAATCACACATCCCATTGTTTAAAAGCCGGTCAGTTGTGTTTGTTGTTAGAGACTATTTCCGTATGTGAGTATGGATACTGTGGTGTCCTGTGTTTTGTGTACTCACTCATTTGCTGGTTACTCTGTTTGGTAACTTCGTGTGTTTCTGGGAAAAGGGGAATTTAAGCAAGTTACCCTTGGGCGTACATTACCCGTAGGAAGAAAAATGTCTAAAAACACTAGTTAGACCTGAGCGGACCACCCACTGTATTTTTGTATGATTAGCAGTAGCTTAGCGGTTCTTGAGGCAGGCAAGATCAGTTTAGTTTTTTTTTACACTATTGTTTCATTTCTTGGGTCCTGCTCAGCCCTTTTTCCCAAACCTTTACCATGTGTTCAAAAATAAACCTTTTATGTTTGACGGTAGTTTATGGTTGTCGTGTAGTTTTTGTTCTCACTGTTCCATGTCACGCTTCTAACTCGCATGAATTATGTTACGGGTCTCTTGTCCATCCACCCTAGACGTTTAAAGCCACGGGGATCGTAACAGGTAGGTACTACATTATCTCTGTAACAGGGTAGGTACTACATTATATATGTTACTGGGTAGGTCCTACAATATGTCTGTTACAGGGGTAGGTGCTACATTATCTCTGTAACAGGGTAGGTACTACATTATATCTGTTACAGGGTAGGTACTACATTATATCTGTTACAGGGGTAAATATTACATTATGTCTGTTACAGGGTAGGTTCTACATTCTGTCAGTTAAAGGGGTAGGTACTACATTATGTCTGTTACAGGGTAGGTACTACATTATGTCTGTTACAGGGGTAGGTACTACATTATGTCTATTACAGGGTAGGAACTACATTGTCTGTTACAGGGGTAGGTACTACATTATGTCTGTTACAGGGGTAGGTACTACATTATCTCTGTAACAGGGTAGGTACTACATTATATCTGTTACAGGGTAGGTACTACATTATATCTGTTACAGGGGTAGGTAATACATTATGTCTGTTACAGGGGTAGGTATTACATTATGTCTGTTACAGGGTAGGAACTACATTATGTCTGTTACAGGGTAGGTACTACATTATGTATGTTACAGGGGTAGGTACTACATTATGTCTATTACAGGGTAGGAACTACATTGTCTGTTACAGGGGTAGGTACTACATTATGTCTGTTACAGGGGTAGGTACTACATTATCTCTGTAACAGGGTAGGTACTACATTATATCTGTTACAGTGTAGGTACTACATTATATCTGTTACAGGGGTAGGTAATACATTATGTCTGTTACAGGGGTAGGTATTACATTATGTCTGTTACAGGGTAGGAACTACATTATGTCTGTTACAGGGTAGGTACTACATTATATCTGTTACAGGGTAGGTACTACATTTTGTCTGTTACAGGTGAAGGTACTACATTATGTCTCTTACAGGGTAGGGACTACATTATGTCTGTTACAGGGGTAGATATTACATTATGTCTGTTACAGGGTAGGAACTACATTATGTCTGTTACAGGCGTAGGTACTACATTATGTCTGTTACAGGGGTAGGTCCTACATTATGTCTGTTACAGGGGGAGGTACTACATTATGTCTGTTACAGGGGTAGGTACTACATTATATATGTTACAGGGTAGGTACTACATTATGTCTGTAACAGGGTAGGTACTACATTATGTCTCTTACAGGGGTAGGTACTACATTATATCTGTTACAGGGTAGGTACTACATTATGTCTGTTACAGGGTAGGTCCTACATTATGTCTGTTACAGGGGTAGGTACTACATTATGTCTGTTACAGGGGTAGGTACCACATGTCTATAACAGGGGTAGGTACTACATTATATATGTTATAGGGTAGGTACTACATTATGTCTGTTACAGGGTAGGTACAACATTATGTCTGTTACAGGTGTAGGTACTACATTATGTCTATTACAGGGTAGGAACTACATTATGCCTGTTACAGGGGTAGGTACTACATTATATATGTTACAGCGTAGGTACTACATTATGTCTGTTACAGGGTAGGTACTACATTATGTCTCTTACAGGGGTAGGTACTACATTATATCTGTTACAGGGTAGGTACTACATTATGTCTGTTACAGGGGGAGGTACTACATTATGTCTGTTACAGGGGTAGGTACTACATTATATATGTTACAGGGTAGGTACTACATTATGTCTGTAACAGGGTAGGTACTACATTATGTCTCTTACAGGGGTAGGTACTACATTATATCTGTTACAGGGTAGGTACTACATTATGTCTGTTACAGGGTAGGTCCTACATTATGTCTGTTACAGGGGTAGGTACTACATTATGTCTGTTACAGGGGTAGGTACCACATGTCTATAACAGGGGTAGGTACTACATTATATATGTTATAGGGTAGGTACTACATTATGTCTGTTACAGGGTAGGTACAACATTATGTCTGTTACAGGTGTAGGTACTACATTATGTCTATTACAGGGTAGGAACTACATTATGCCTGTTACAGGGGTAGGTACTACATTATATATGTTACAGCGTAGGTACTACATTATGTCTGTTACAGGGTAGGTACTACATTATGTCTCTTACAGGGGTAGGTACTACATTATATCTGTTACAGGGTAGGTACTACATTATGTCTATTACAGGGGTAGGTACTACATTATGTCTATTACAGGGGTAGGTACCACATTATGTCTATAACAGGGGTAGGTACTACATTATATATGTTATAGGGTAGGTACTACATTATGTCTGTTACAGGGCAGGTACAACATGTCTGTTACAGGTGTAGGTACTACATTATGTATATTACAGGGTAGGAACTACATTATGTCAGTTACAGGGTTAGGTACTACATTATGTCTGTTACAGGGTAGGTACTACATTATGTCTGTTACAGGGTAGGTACAACATTATGTCTGTTACAGGGGTAGGTGCTACATTATCTCTGTAACAGGGTAGGTACTACATTATATATGTTACAGGGTAGTTAATACATTATATCTGTTACAGGGTAGGTACTACATTCTGTCAGTTAAAGGGGTAGGTACTACATTATGTCTGTTACAGGGGTAGGTACTACATTCTGTCAGTTACATGGGTAAGTACTACATTTTGTATGTTACAGGATAGGTACTCCATTATGTATGTTACAGGGTAGGTACTACATTATGTCTGTTACAGGGGTAGGTACTACATTATGTCTGTTACAGGGTAGGTACTACATTATGTATGTTACAGTGGTAGGTACTACATTATGTCTGTTGCACGGTAGGTACTACATTATGTCTGTTACAGGGGTAGGTACTACATTATATCTGTTACAGGGTAGGTACTACATTATGTCTGTTACAGGGGTAGGTACTACATTATGTCTGTTACAGGGGTAGGTACCACATTATGTCTATAACAGGGGTAGGTACTACATTATATATGTTATAGGGTAGGTACTACATTATGTCTGTTACAGGGCAGGTACAACATGTCTGTTACAGGTGTAGGTACTACATTATGTATATTACAGGGTAGGAACTACATTATGTCAGTTACAGGGTTAGGTACTACATTATGTCTGTTACAGGGTAGGTACTACATTATGTCTGTTACAGGGTAGGTACAACATTATGTCTGTTACAGGGGTAGGTGCTACATTATCTCTGTAACAGGGTAGGTACTACATTATATATGTTACAGGGTAGTTAATACATTATATCTGTTACAGGGTAGGTACTACATTCTGTCAGTTAAAGGGGTAGGTACTACATTATGTCTGTTACAGGGGTAGGTACTACATTCTGTCAGTTACATGGGTAAGTACTACATTTTGTATGTTACAGGATAGGTACTCCATTATGTAGAGTAGGGGCGGCAGGTAGCTTAGTGGGTAAGAGCGTTGTGCCAGTAACCGAAAGGTCGCTGGTTCTAATCCCCGAGCCGACTAGGTGAAAAATCTGTCGATGTGCCCTTGAGCAAGGCACTTAACCCTAATTGCTCCTGTAAGTCGCTCTGGATAAGAGCGTCTGCTAAATGACTAAAATAAATAAATAATAAATAAAAATGTATGTTACAGGGTAGGTACTACATTATGTCTGTTACAGGGGTAGGTACTACATTATGTCTGTTACAGGGTAGGTACTACATTATGTATGTTACAGTGGTAGGTACTACATTATGTCTGTTGCACGGTAGGTACTACATTATGTCTGTTACAGGGGTAGGTACTACATTATATCTGTTACAGGGTAGGTACCATATGATGTCTGTTACAGGGTAGGTACTAAATTATGTCTGTTACAGGGGTAGGTACTAAATTATGTCTGTTACAGGGGGAGGTTCTACATTATGTCTGTTACAGGGGTAGTTACTAAATTATGTCTGTTACAGGGGTAGGTACTACATTATGTATGTTACAGGGTAGGTCCTACATTATGTCTATTACAGGGGTAGGTACTACATTATGGCTGTTACACAGTAGGTACTACATTATGTTTGTTACCTGGTAGGTACTACATGATGTCTGTTACAGGGTAGGTCCTAAATGATGTATGTTACAGGGTAGGTACTACATTATGTCTGTTACAGGGTAGGTACTACATTATGTCTGTTACAGGGTAGGTACTACATTATGTATGTTACAGTGGTAGGTACTACATTATGTCTGTTGCACGGTAGGTACTACATTATGTCTGTTACAGGGGTAGGTACTACATTATATCTGTTACAGGGTAGGTACTACATTATGTCTGTTACAGGGGTAGGTACTACATTATGTCTGTTACAGGGTAGGTACTACATTATGTATGTTACAGTGGTAGGTACTACATTATGTCTGTTGCACGGTAGGTACTACATTATGTCTGTTACAGGGGTAGGTACTACATTATATCTGTTACAGGGTAGGTACTACATTATGTCTGTTACAGGGGTAGGTACTACATTATGTCTGTTACAGGGGTAGGTACCACATTATGTCTATAACAGGGGTAGGTACTACATTATATATGTTATAGGGTAGGTACTACATTATGTCTGTTACAGGGCAGGTACAACATGTCTGTTACAGGTGTAGGTACTACATTATGTATATTACAGGGTAGGAACTACATTATGTCAGTTACAGGGTTAGGTACTACATTATGTCTGTTACAGGGTAGGTACTACATTATGTCTGTTACAGGGTAGGTACAACATTATGTCTGTTACAGGGGTAGGTGCTACATTATCTCTGTAACAGGGTAGGTACTACATTATATATGTTACAGGGTAGTTAATACATTATATCTGTTACAGGGTAGGTACTACATTCTGTCAGTTAAAGGGGTAGGTACTACATTATGTCTGTTACAGGGGTAGGTACTACATTCTGTCAGTTACATGGGTAAGTACTACATTTTGTATGTTACAGGATAGGTACTCCATTATGTAGAGTAGGGGCGGCAGGTAGCTTAGTGGGTAAGAGCGTTGTGCCAGTAACCGAAAGGTCGCTGGTTCTAATCCCCGAGCCGACTAGGTGAAAAATCTGTCGATGTGCCCTTGAGCAAGGCACTTAACCCTAATTGCTCCTGTAAGTCGCTCTGGATAAGAGCGTCTGCTAAATGACTAAAATAAATAAATAATAAATAAAAATGTATGTTACAGGGTAGGTACTACATTATGTCTGTTACAGGGGTAGGTACTACATTATGTCTGTTACAGGGTAGGTACTACATTATGTATGTTACAGTGGTAGGTACTACATTATGTCTGTTGCACGGTAGGTACTACATTATGTCTGTTACAGGGGTAGGTACTACATTATATCTGTTACAGGGTAGGTACCATATGATGTCTGTTACAGGGTAGGTACTAAATTATGTCTGTTACAGGGGTAGGTACTAAATTATGTCTGTTACAGGGGGAGGTTCTACATTATGTCTGTTACAGGGGTAGTTACTAAATTATGTCTGTTACAGGGGTAGGTACTACATTATGTATGTTACAGGGTAGGTCCTACATTATGTCTATTACAGGGGTAGGTACTACATTATGGCTGTTACACAGTAGGTACTACATTATGTTTGTTACCTGGTAGGTACTACATGATGTCTGTTACAGGGTAGGTCCTAAATGATGTATGTTACAGGGTAGGTACTACATTATGTCTGTTACAGGGTAGGTACTACATTATGTCTGTTACAGGGTAGGTACTACATTATGTTTGTTACAGGGTAGGTACTACATGATGTCTGTTACAGGGTAGGTACTACATTATGTCTGTTACAGGGTAGGTACAACATTATGTCTGTTACAGGGGTAGGTAATACATTATGTCTGTTACAGGGTAGGTACAACATTATGTATGTTACAGGGTAGGTACTACATTATGTCTGTTACAGAGTAGGTACTACATTATGTCAGTTACAGGGGTAGGTACTACAGTATGTCTGTTACAGGGGTAGGTACTACATTATATCAGTTACAGGGGTAGGTACTACATTATATCTGTTACAGGGTAGGTACTACATTATGTCTGTTACAGGGTAAGTATTACATTATGTATGTTACAGGGGTAGGTACTACATTATGTCTGTTACAGGGTAGGTACTACATTATGTCTGTTACAGGGTAAGTATTACATTATGTATGTTACAGGGGTAGGTACTACATTATGTCTGTTACAGGGTATGTACTACATTATGTCTGTTACAGGATAGGTACTACATTATGTATGTTAGGGCGGCAGGTAGCTTAGTGGTTAAGAGCGTTGTGCCAGTAACCGAAAGGTCGCTGGTTCTAATCCCCGAGCCGACTAGGTGAAAAATCTGTCGATGTGCCCTTGAGCAAGGCACTTAACCCTAATTGCTCCTGTAAGTCGCTCTGGATAAGAGCGTCTGCTAAATGAATAAAATGTAAAATGTAAAAAATGTTACAGGGGTAGGTACTACATTTTGTCTGTTACAGTGATAGGTACTACATTATGTCTGTTACAGGGTAGGTACTAAATGATGTCTGTTACAGGGTAGGTACTACATTATGTCTGTTACAGGGTAGGTACTACATTTTGTCTGTTACAGGGTAGGTACTACATTATGTCTGTTACAGATTATGTACTACATTATGTCTGTTACAGGGGTAGGTACTCCATTATGTATGTTACAGGGGTAGGTACTACATTATGTCTGTTACAGGGTAGGTACTACATTATGTATGTTACAGGGGTAGGTACTACATTATATATGTTACAAAGTAGGTACTACAGTATGTCTGTTAGAGGGGTAGGTACTACATTATGTCAGTTACAGGGGTAGGTCCTACATTATATATGTTACAGGGTAGGTACTACATTATGTCTGTTGCAGGGTAGGTACTACATTATGTATGTTACAGGGTAGGTACTACATTATGTATGTTACAGGGTAGGTACTACATTATGTCTGTTACAGGGTAGGTACTACATTATGTCTGTTACAGGGTAGGTACTACATCATGTCTGTTACAGGGTATGTACAACATTATGTCTGTTACAGGATAGGTACTACATTATGTCTGTTACAGGGGTAGGTACTACATTTTGTCTGTTACAGTGATAGGTACTACATTATGTCTGTTACAGGGTAGGTACTAAATGATGTCTGTTACAGGGTAGGTACTACATTATGTCTGTTACAGGGTAGGTACTACATTATGTCTGTTACAGGGTAGGTACTACATTATGTATGTTACAGGGTAGGTACTACATTATGTATGTTACAGGGTAGGTACTACATTATGTCTGTTACAGGGTAGGTACTACATTATGTCTGTTACAGGGTAGGTACTACATCATGTCTGTTACAGGGTATGTACAACATTATGTCTGTTACAGGATAGGTACTACATTATGTCTGTTACAGGGGTAGGTACTACATTTTGTCTGTTACAGTGATAGGTACTACATTATGTCTGTTACAGGGTAGGTACTAAATGATGTCTGTTACAGGGTAGGTACTACATTATGTCTGTTACAGGGTAGGTACTACATTATGTCTGTTACAGGGTAGGTACTACATTATGTCTGTTACAGATTATGTACTACATTATGTTTGTTACAGGGGTAGGTACTACATTATGTATGTTACAGGGCTAGGTACTACATTATGTCTGTTACAGGGTAGGTACTACATTATGTATGTTACAGGGGTAGGTATTACATGATGTCTGTTACAGAGTAGGTACAACATTATGTCTGCTACAGGGTAGGTACAACATTATGTATGTTACAGGGGTAGGTATTACTTGATGTCTGTTACAGAGTAGGTACAACAGTATGTCTGTTACAGGGTAGGTACAACATTATGTCTGTTACAGGGGTAGGTACTACATTATATATGTTACAAAGTAGGTACTACAGTATGTCTGTTAGAGGGGTAGGTACTACATTATGTCAGTTACAGGGGTAGGTCCTACATTATATATGTTACAGGGTAGGTACTACATTATGTCTGTTACAGGGTAGGTACTACATTATGTATGTTACAGGGTAAGTACTACATTATGTATGTTACAGGGTAGGTACTACATTATGTCTGTTACAGGGTAGGTACTACATTATGTCTGTTACAGGGTAGGTACTACATTATGTATGTTACAGGGTCGGTACTACATTATGTCTGTTACAGGGTAGGTACTACATTATGTCTGTTACAGGGTAGGTACTACATTATGTTTGTTACAGGGTAGGTACTACATGATGTCTGTTACAGGGGTAGGTACTACATTATGTCTGTTACAGGTTAGGTACAACATTATGTATTTTACAGGGTAGGTACTACATGTCTGTTACAGAGTAGGTACTACATTATGTCAGTTACAGGAGTAGGTACTACGGTATGTCTGTTACAGGGGTAGGTACTACATTATATCAGTTACAGGGTAAGTACTACATTATGTATGTTACAGGGGTAGGTACTACATTGTCTGTTACAGGGTATGTACTACATTATGTCCGTTACAGGGTAGGTACTACATTATGTCTGTTACAGGGGTAGGTACTACATTTTGTCTGTTACAGGGATAGGTACTACATTATGTCTGTTACAGGGTAGGTACTAAATTATGTCTGTTACAGGGTAGGTACTACATTATGTCTGTTACAGGTTAGGTACAACATTATGTATTTTACAGGGTAGGTACTACATGTCTGTTACAGATTATGTACTACATTATGTCTGTTACAGGGGTAGGTACTACATTATGTATGTTACAGGGGTAGGTACTACATTATGTCTGTTACAGGGTAGGTACTACATTATGTATGTTACAGGGGTAGGTATTACATGATGTCTGTTACAGAGTAGGTACAACATTATGTCTGTTACAGGGTAGGTACAACATTATGTATGTTACAGGGGTAGGTATTACTTGATGTCTGTTACAGAGTAGGTACAACAGTATGTCTGTTACAGGGTAGGTACAACATTATGTCTGTTACAGGGGTAGGTACTACATTATATATGTTACAAAGTAGGTACTACAGTATGTCTATTAGAGGGGTAGGTACTACATTATGTCAGTTACAGGGGTAGGTCCTACATTATATATGTTACAGGGTAGGTACTACATTATGTCTGTTACAGGGTAGGTACTACATTATGTATGTTACAGGGTAAGTACTACATTATGTATGTTACAGGGTAGGTACTACATTATGTCTGTTACAGGGTAGGTACTACATTATGTCTGTTACAGGGTAGGTACTACATCATGTCTGTTACAGGGTAGGTACTACATTATGTATGTTACAGGGTCGGTACTACATTATGTCTGTTACAGGGTAGGTACTACATTATGTCTGTTACAGGGTAGGTACTACATTATGTTTGTTACAGGGTAGGTACTACATGATGTCTGTTACAGGGGTAGGTACTACATTATGTCTGTTACAGGTTAGGTACAACATTATGTATTTTACAGGGTAGGTACTACATGTCTGTTACAGAGTAGGTACTACATTATGTCAGTTACAGGAGTAGGTACTACGGTATGTCTGTTACAGGGGTAGGTACTACATTATATCAGTTACAGGGTAAGTACTACATTATGTATGTTACAGGGGTAGGTACTACATTGTCTGTTACAGGGTATGTACTACATTATGTCCGTTACAGGGTAGGTACTACATTATGTCTGTTACAGGGGTAGGTACTACATTTTGTCTGTTACAGGGATAGGTACTACATTATGTCTGTTACAGGGTAGGTACTAAATTATGTCTGTTACAGGGTAGGTACTACATTATGTCTGTTACAGGTTAGGTACAACATTATGTATTTTACAGGGTAGGTACTACATGTCTGTTACAGAGTAGGTACTACATTATGTCAGTTACAGGAGTAGGTACTACGGTATGTCTGTTACAGGGGTAGGTACTACATTATATCAGTTACAGGGTAAGTACTACATTATGTATGTTACAGGGGTAGGTACTACATTGTCTGTTACAGGGTATGTACTACATTATGTCCGTTACAGGGTAGGTACTACATTATGTCTGTTACAGGGGTAGGTACTACATTTTGTCTGTTACAGGGATAGGTACTACATTATGTCTGTTACAGGGTAGGTACTAAATTATGTCTGTTACAGGGTAGGTACTACATTATGTCTGTTACAGATTATGTACTACATTATGTCTGTTACAGGGTTAGGTACTACATTATGTCTGTTACAGGGGTAGGTACTACATTATATCTGTTACAGGATAGGTACTACATTATGTATGTTACAGGGTAGGTACTACATTAAGTATGTTACAGGGGTAGGTACTACATTATGTCTGTTACAGGAGTAGGTACTACATTATATCTGTTACAGGATTTGTACTACATTATGTCAGTTACAGGGTAGGTACTATATTATGTATGTTACAGGGGTAGGTACTACATTATGTGTATTACAGGGTAGGAACTACATTGTCTGTTACAGGGGTAGGTACTACATTATGTCTGTTACAGGGGTAGGTACTACATTATCTCTGTAACAGGGTAGGTACTACATTATATCTGTTACAGGGTAGGTACTACATTATATCTGTTAAAGGGGTAGGTACTACATTATGTCTGTTACAGGGTAGGTACAACATTATGTCTGTTACAGGGGTAGGTACTACATTATGTATGTTACAGGGGTAGGTGCTACATTATCTCTGTAACAGGGTAGGTACTACATTATATCTGTTACAGGGTAGGTACTACATTATGTCTGTTACAGGGGTAGGTATTACATTATGTCTGTTACAGGGTAGGTTCTACATTATGTCAGTTAAAGGGGTAGGTACTACATTATGTCTGTTACAGGGTAGGTACTACATTATGTCTGTTACAGGGGTAGGTACTACATTATGTCTGTTACAGGAGTAGGTACTACATTATGTCTGTTACAGGGTAGGTACTAAATTATGTCTGTTACAGGGTAGGTACTACATTATGTCTGTTACAGATTATGTACTACATTATGTCTGTTACAGGGGTAGGTACTACATTATGTCTGTTACAGGGGTAGGTACTACATTATCTCTGTAACAGGGTAGGTACTACATTATATCTGTTACAGGGGTAGGTAATACATTATGTCTGTTACAGGCGAAGGTACTACATTATGTCAATTACAGGCGAAGGTACTACATTATGTCTGTTACAGGGTAGGTACTACATTATGTCTCTTACAGGGTAGGGACTACATTATGTATGTTACAGGGGTAGGTATTACATTATGTCTGTTACAGGGTAGGAACTACATTATGTCTGTTACAGGCGTAGGTACTACATTATGTCTGTTACAGGGGTAGGTCCTACATTATGTCTGTTACAGGGGGAGGTACTACATTATGTCTGTTACAGGGGTAGGTACTACATTATATATGTTACAGGGTAGGTACTACATTATGTCTGTAACAGGGTAGGTACTATATTATGTCTCTTACAGGGGTAGGTACTACATTATATCTGTTACAGTGTAGGTACTACATTATGTCTGTTATAGGGTAGGTCCTACATTATGTATGTTACAGGGGTAGGTACTACATTATGTCTGTTACAGGGGTAGGTACTACATTATGTCTGTTACAGGGGTAGGTACCACATGTCTATAACAGGGGTAGGTACTACATTATATATGTTATAGGGTAGGTACTACATTATGTCTGTTACAGGGTAGGTACAACATTATGTCTGTTACAGGTGTAGGTACTACATTATGTATATTACAGTGTAGGAACTACATTATGCCTGTTACAGGGGTAGGTACTACATTATATCTGTTACAGCGTAGGTACTACATTATGTCTGTTACAGGGTAGGTACTACATTTTGTCTCTTACAGGGGTAGGGACTATATTATATCTGTTACAGGGTAGGTACTACATTATGTCTGTTACAGGGTAGGTCCTACATTATTCCTGTTACAGGGGTAGGTACTACATTATGTCTGTTACAGGGGTAGGTACTACATTATGTCTGTTACAGGGGTAGGTACCACATTATGTCTATAACAGGGTAGGAACTACATTGTCTGTTACAGGGGTAGGTACTACATTATGTCTGTTACAGGGGTAGGTACTACATTATCTCTGTAACAGGGTAGGTACTACATTATATCTGTTACAGGGGTAGGTAATACATTATGTCTGTTACAGGCGAAGGTACTACATTATGTCAATTACAGGCGAAGGTACTACATTATGTCTGTTACAGGGTATGTACTACATTATGTCTCTTACAGGGTAGGGACTACATTATGTCTGTTACAGGGGTAGGTATTACATTATGTCTGTTACAGGGTAGGAACTACATTATGTCTGTTACAGGCGTAGGTACTACATTATGTCTGTTACAGGGGTAGGTCCTACATTATGTATGTTACAGGGGGAGGTACTACATTATGTCTGTTACAGGGGTAGGTACTACATTATATATGTTACAGGGTAGGTACTACATTATGTCTGTAACAGGGTAGGTACTACATTATGTCTCTTACAGGGGTAGGTACTACATTATATATGTTACAGGGTAGGTACTACATTATGTCTGTTATAGGGTAGGTCCTACATTATGTCTGTTACAGGGGTAGGTACTACATTATGTCTGTTACAGGGGTAGGTACTACATTATGTCTGTTACAGGGATAGGTACCACATGTCTATAACAGGGGTAGGTACTACATTATGTCTGTTACAGGGTAGGTACAACATTATGTCTGTTACAGGTGTAGGTACTACATTATGTGTATTACAGGGTAGGAACTACATTATGCCTGTTACAGGGGTAGGTACTACATTATATCTGTTACAGCGTAGGTACTACATTATGTCTGTTACAGGGTAGGTACTACATTTTGTCTCTTACAGGGGTAGGTACTACATTATATCTGTTACAGGGTAGGTACTACATTATGTCTGTTACAGGGTAGGTCCTACATTATGTCTGTTACAGGGGTAGGTACTACATTATGTCTGTTATAGGGGTAGGTACTACATTATGTCTGTTACAGGGGTAGGTACCACATTATGTCTATAACAGGGGTAGGTACTACATTATATATGTTACAGGGTAGGTACTACATTATGTCTGTTACAGGGTAGGTACAACATGTCTGTTACAGGTGTAGGTACTAAATTATGTATATTACAGGGTAAGAACTACATTATGTCAGTTACAGGGTTAGGTACTACATTATGTCTGTTACAGGGATAGGTACTACATTATGTCTGTTACAGGGGTAGGTACTACATTATGTCTGTTACAGGAGTAGGTACTACATTATATCTGTTACAGGGTAGGTACTACATTATGTCTGTTACAGGGTAGGTTCTACATTATGTATGTTACAGGGGTAGGTACTACATTATGTCTATTACAGGGTAGGAACTACATTGTCTGTTACAGGGGTAGGTACTACATTATGTCTGTTACAGGGGTAGGTACTACATTATCTCTGTAACAGGGTAGGTACTACATTATATATGTTACAGGGGTAGGTAACACATTATGTCTGTTACAGGCGAAGGTACTACATTATGTCAATTACAGGCGAAGGTACTACATTATGTCTGTTACAGGGTAGGTACTACATTATGTCTGTTACAAGGTAGGGACTACATTATGTCTGTTACAGGGGTAGGTATTACATTATGTCTGTTACAGGGTAGGAACTATATTATATCTGTTACAGGCGTAGGTACTACATTATGTCTGTTACAGGGGTAGGTCCTACATTATGTCTGTTACAGGCGTAGGTACTACATTATGTCTGTTACAGGGGTAGGTCCTACATTATGTCTGTTACAGGGGGAGGTACTACATTATGTCTGTTACAGGGGTAGGTACTACATTATATATGTTACAGGGTAGGTACTACATTATGTCTGTAACAGGGTAGGTACTACATTATGTCTCTTACAGGGGTAGGTACTACATTATATATGTTACAGGGTATGTACTACATTATGTCTGTTATAGGGTAGGTCCTACATTATGTCTGTTACAGGGGTAGGTACTACATTATGTCTGTTACAGGGGTAGGTACCACATTATGTCTATAACAGGGGTAGGTACTACATTATATATGTTACAGGGTAGGTACTACATTATGTCTGTTACAGGCTAGGTACAACATTATGTCTGTTACAGGTGTAGGTACTACATTATGTATATTACAGGGTAGGAACTACATTATGCCTGTTACAGGGGTAGGTACTACATTATATCTGTTACAGCGTAGGTACTACATTATGTCTGTTACAGGGTAGGTACTACATTTTGTCTCTTACAGGGGTAGGTACTACATTATATCTGTTACAGGGTAGGTACTACATTATGGCTGTTACAGGGTAGGTCCTACATTATGTCTGTTACAGGGGTAGGTACTACATTATGTCTGTTACAGGGGTAGGTACTACATTATGTCTGTTACAGGGGTAGGTACCACATTATGTCTATAACAGGGGTAGGTACTACATTATATATGTTACAGGGTAGGTACTACATTATGTCTGTTACAGGGTAGGTACAACATGTCTGTTACAGGTGTAGGTACTACATTATGTATATTACAGGGTAAGAACTACATTATGTCAGTTACAGGGTTAGGTACTACATTATGTCTGTTACAGGGATAGGTACTACATTATGTCTGTTACATGGGTAGGTACTACATTATGTCTGTTACAGGAGTAGGTACTACATTATATCTGTTACAGGATAGGTACTACATTATGTCTGTTACAGGGTAGGTTCTACATTATGTATGTTACAGGGGTAGGTACTACATTATGTCTATTACAGGGTAGGAACTACATTGTCTGTTACATTATGTCTGTTACAGGGGTAGGTACTACATTATCTCTGTAACAGGGTAGGTACTACATTATAACTGTTACAGGGGTAGGTAATACATTATGTCTGTTACAGGCGAAGGTACTACATTATGTCAATTACAGGCGAAGGTACTACATTATGTCTGTTACAGGGTAGGTACTACATTATGTCTCTTACAGGCGTAGGTCCTACATTATGTATGTTACAGGGGGAGGTACTACATTATGTCTGTTACAGGGGTAGGTACTACATTATATATGTTACAGGGTAGGTACTACATTATGTCTGTTATAGGGTAGGTCCTACATTATGTCTGTTACAGGGGTAGGTACTACATTATGTCTGTTACAGGGGTAGGTACTACATTATGTCTGTTACAGGGGTAGGTACCACATGTCTATAACAGGGGTAGGTACTACATTATATATGTTATAGGGTAGGTACTACATTATGTCTGTTACAGGGTAGGTACAACATTATGTCTGTTACAGGTGTAGGTACTACATTATGTATATTACAGGGTAGGGACTACATTATGTATGTTACAGGGGTAGGTATTACATTATGTCTGTTACAGGGTAGGAACTACATTATGTCTGTTACAGGCGTAGGTACTACATTATGTCTGTTACAGGGGTAGGTCCTACATTATGTCTGTTACAGGGGGAGGTACTACATTATATCTGTTACAGGGTAGGTACTACATTATGTCTGTAATAGTGTAGGTACTACATTATGTCTGTTACAGGGGTAGGTACTACATTATGTCTGTTACAGGGGTAGGTACTACATTATGTCTGTTACAGGGGTAGGTACCACATGTCTATAACAGGGGTAGGTACTACATTATATATGTTATAGGGTAGGTACTACATTATGTCTGTTACAGGGTAGGTACAACATTATGTCTGTTACAGGTGTAGGTACTACATTATGTATATTACAGGGTAGGAACTACATTATGCCTGTTACAGGGGTAGGTATTACATTATATCTGTTACAGCGTAGGTACTACATTATGTCTGTTACAGGGTAGGTACTACATTTTGTCTCTTACAGGGGTAGGTACTACATTATATCTGTTACAGGGTAGGTACTACATTATGTCTGTTACAGGGTAGGTCCTACATTATGTCTGTTACAGGGGTAGGTACTACATTATGTCTGTTACAGGGGTAGGTACTACATTATGTCTGTTACAAGGGTAGGTACCACATTATGTCTATAACAGGGTAGGAACTACATTGTCTGTTACAGGGGTAGGTACTACATTATGTCTGTTACAGGGGTAGGTACTACATTATCTCTGTAACAGGGTAGGTACTACATTATATCTGTTACAGGGGTAGGTAATACATTATGTCTGTTACAGGCGAAGGTACTACATTATGTCAATTACAGGCGAAGGTACTACATTATGTCTGTTACAGGGTAGGTACTACATTATGTCTCTTACAGGGTAGGGACTACATTATGTATGTTACAGGGGTAGGTATTACATTATGTCTGTTACAGGGTAGGAACTACATTATGTCTGTTACAGGCGTAGGTACTACATTATGTCTGTTACAGGGGTAGGTCCTACATTATGTCTGTTACAGGGGGAGGTACTACATTATGTCTGTTACAGGGGTAGGTACTACATTATATATGTTACAGGGTAGGTACTACATTATGTCTGTAACAGGGTAGGTACTACATTATGTCTCTTACAGGGGTAGGTACTACATTATATATGTTACAGGGTAGGTACTACATTATGTCTGTTATAGGGTAGTTCCTACATTATGTCTGTTACAGGGGTAGGTACTACATTATGTCTGTTACAGGGGTAGGTACTACATTATGTCTGTTACAGGGGTAGGTACCACATGTCTATAACAGGGGTAGGTACTACATTATGTCTGTTACAGGGTAGGTACAACATTATGTCTGTTACAGGTGTAGGTACTACATTATGTATATTACAGGGTAGGAACTACATTATGCCTGTTACAGGGGTAGGTACTACATTATATCTGTTACAGCGTAGGTACTAAATTATGTCTGTTACAGGGTAGGTACTACATTTTGTCTCTTACAGGGGTAGGTACTACATTATATCTGTTACAGGGTAGGTCCTACATTATGTCTGTTACAGGGTAGGTCCTACATTATGTCTGTTACAGGGGTAGGTACTACATTATGTCTGTTACAGGGGTAGGTACTACGTTATGTCTGTTACAGGGGTAGGTACCACATTATGTCTATAACAGGGGTAGGTACTACATTATATATGTTACAGGGTAGGTACTACATTATGTCTGTTAGAGGGTAGGTACAACATGTATGTTACAGGTGTAGGTACTACATTATGTATATTACAGGGTAAGAACTACATTATGTCAGTTACAGGGTTAGGTACTACATTATGTCTGTTACAGGGATAGGTACTACATTATGTCTGTTACAGGGGTAGGTACCACATTATGTCTATAACAGGGGTAGTTACAACATTATATATGTTACAGGGTAGGTCCTACAATATGTCTGTTAGAGGGGTAGGTACTACATTATATCTGTTACAGGGTAGGTACTATATTATGTCTGTTACAGGGGTAGGTACTACATTATGTCTGTTACAGGGGTAGGTACTACATTATGTTTGTTACAAGGGTAGGTACCACATTATGTCTATAACAGGGTAGGAACTACATTGTCTGTTACAGGGGTAGGTACTACATTATGTCTGTTACAGGGGTAGGTACTACATTATCTCTGTAACAGGGTAGGTACTACATTATATCTGTTACAGGGGTAGGTAATACATTATGTCTGTTACAGGCGAAGGTACTACATTATGTCAATTACAGGCGAAGGTACTACATTATGTCTGTTACAGGGTAGGTACTACATTATGTCTCTTACAGGGTAGGGACTACATTATGTATGTTACAGGGGTAGGTATTACATTATGTCTGTTACAGGGTAGGAACTACATTATGTCTGTTACAGGCGTAGGTACTACATTATGTCTGTTACAGGGGTAGGTCCTACATTATGTCTGTTACAGGGGGAGGTACTACATTATGTCTGTTACAGGGGTAGGTACTACATTATATATGTTACAGGGTAGGTACTACATTATGTCTGTAACAGGGTAGGTACTACATTATGTCTCTTACAGGGGTAGGTACTACATTATATATGTTACAGGGTAGGTACTACATTATGTCTGTTATAGGGTAGTTCCTACATTATGTCTGTTACAGGGGTAGGTACTACATTATGTCTGTTACAGGGGTAGGTACTACATTATGTCTGTTACAGGGGTAGGTACCACATGTCTATAACAGGGGTAGGTACTACATTATGTCTGTTACAGGGTAGGTACAACATTATGTCTGTTACAGGTGTAGGTACTACATTATGTATATTACAGGGTAGGAACTACATTATGCCTGTTACAGGGGTAGGTACTACATTATATCTGTTACAGCGTAGGTACTACATTATGTCTGTTACAGGGTAGGTACTACATTTTGTCTCTTACAGGGGTAGGTACTACATTATATCTGTTACAGGGTAGGTCCTACATTATGTCTGTTACAGGGTAGGTCCTACATTATGTCTGTTACAGGGGTAGGTACTACATTATGTCTGTTACAGGGGTAGGTACTACGTTATGTCTGTTACAGGGGTAGGTACCACATTATGTCTATAACAGGGGTAGGTACTACATTATATATGTTACAGGGTAGGTACTACATTATGTCTGTTAGAGGGTAGGTACAACATGTATGTTACAGGTGTAGGTACTACATTATGTATATTACAGGGTAAGAACTACATTATGTCAGTTACAGGGTTAGGTACTACATTATGTCTGTTACAGGGATAGGTACTACATTATGTCTGTTACAGGGGTAGGTACCACATTATGTCTATAACAGGGGTAGTTACAACATTATATATGTTACAGGGTAGGTCCTACAATATGTCTGTTAGAGGGGTAGGTACTACATTATATCTGTTACAGGGTAGGTACTACATTATGTCTGATACAGGGTAGGTACAACATTATGTCTGTTACAGGGGTAGGTGCTACATTATCTCTGTAACAGGGTAGGTACTACATTATATCTGTTACAGGGTAGTTACTACATTATATATGTTACAGGGGTAGGTAATACATTATATCTGTTACAGGGTAGGTACTACATTCTGTCAGTTAAAGGGGTAGGTACTACATTATGTCTGTTACAGGGGTAGGTCCTACATTCTGTCAGTTACATGGGTAAGTACTACATTTTGTATGTTACAGGATAGGTACTCCATTATGTATTTTACAGGGTATGTACTACATTATGTCTGTTACAGTTGTAGGTACTACATTATGTCTGTTACAGGGTAGGTACTACATTATGTCTGTTACAGGGTAGGTACTACATTATGTCTGTTACAGGGGTAGGTACTACATTATGTCTGTTGCACGGTAGGTACTACATTATGTCTGTTACAGGGGTAGGTACTACATTATATCTGTTACAGGGTAGGTACCATATGATGTCTTTTACAGGGTAGGTACTAAATTATGTCTGTTACAGGGGTAGGTACAAAATGATGTCTGTTACAGGGGTAGATACTACTTTATGTATGTTACAGGGGGAGGTTCTACATTATGTCTGTTACAGGGGTAGGTACTACATTATGTCTGTTACAGGGTAGGTCCTACATTATGTCTATTACAGCGGTAGGTACTACATTATTTCTGTTACACAGTAGGTACTAAATTATGTTTGTTACCTGGTAGGTACTACATGATGTCTGTTACAATGTAGGTCCTAAATGATGTATGTTACAGGGTAGGTACTACATTATGTCTGTTACAGGGGTAGGTACTACATTATGTCAGTTATAGGGGTAGGTCCTCCATTATGTCTGTTACAGGGGTAGGTACTACATTATGTCAGTTATAGGGGTAGGTCCTACATTACATCTCTTACAGGGTAGGTACTACATTATGTATGTTACAGGGTAGGTACTAAATTATGTATGTTACAGGGGTAGGTACTACATTATGTCTGTTACAGGGGTAGGTACCACATTATGTCTATAACAGGGTAGGATCTACATTGTCTGTTACAGGGGTAGGTACTACATTATATCTGTTACAGGGGTAGGTAATACATTATGTCTGTTACAGGCGAAGGTACTACATTATGTCAATTACAGGCGAAGGTACTACATTATGTCTGTTACAGGGTAGGTACTACATTATGTCTCTTACAGGGTAGTGACTACATTATGTCTGTTACAGGGGTAGGTATTACATTATGTCTGTTACAGGGTAGGAACTACATTATGTCTGTTACAGGCGTAGCTACTACATTATGTCTGTTACAGGGGTAGGTCCTACATTATGTATGTTACAGGGGGAGGTACTACATTATGTCTGTTACAGGGGTAGGTACTACATTATGTCTGTTACAGGGTAGGTCCTACATTATGTCTGTTACAGGGGTAGGTACTACATTATGTCTGTTACAGGGGTAGGTACTACGTTATGTCTGTTACAGGGGTAGGTACCACATTATGTCTATAACAGGGGTAGGTACTACATTATATATGTTACAGGGTAGGTACAACATGTCTGTTACAGGTGTAGGTACTACATTATGTATATTACAGGGTAAGAACTACATTATGTCAGTTACAGGGTTAGGTACTACATTATGTCTGTTACAGGGATAGGTACTACATTATGTCTGTTACAGGGGTAGGTACCACATTATGTCTATAACAGGGGTAGGTACAACATTATATATGTTACAGGGTAGGTCCTACAATATGTCTGTTAGAGGGGTAGGTACTACATTATATCTGTTACAGGGTAGGTACTACATTATGTCTGTTACAGGGTAGGTACAACATTATGTCTGTTACAGGGGTAGGTGCTACATTATCTCTGTAACAGGGTAGGTACTACATTATATCTGTTACAGGGTAGTTACTACATTATATATGTTGCAGGGGTAGGTAATACATTATATCTGTTACAGGGTAGGTACTACATTCTGTCAGTTAAAGGGGTAGGTACTACATTATGTCTGTTACAGGGGTAGGTACTACATTCTGTCAGTTACATGGGTAAGTACTACATTTTGTATGTTACAGGATAGGTACTCCATTGTGTATGTTACAGGGTATGTACTACATTATGTCTGTTACAGGGGTAGGTACTACATTATGTCTGTTACAGGGTAGGTACTACATTATGTCTGTTACAGGGTAGGTACTACATTATGTCTGTTACAGGGGTAGGTACTACATTATGTCTGTTGCACGGTAGGTACTACATTATGTCTGTTACAGGGGGAGGTTCTACATTATATCTGTTACAGGGTAGGTTCTACATTATGTCTGTTACAGGGTAGGTACTGCATTATGTCTGTTACAGGGGTAGGTACTACATTATGTATGTTACAGGGTAGGTACTACATTATGTATGTTACAGGGGTAGGTATTACATGATGTCTGTTACAGAGTAGGTACAACATTATGTCTGTTACAGGGTAGGTACAACATTATGTCTGTTACAGGGGTAGGTATTAATTGATGTCTGTTACAGAGTAGGTACAACAGTATGTCTGTTAGAGGGTAGGTACAACATTATGTCTGTTACAGGGTAGGTACTACATTATATCAGTTACAGGGTAGGTACAACATTATGTCTGTTACAGGGGTAGGTAATACATTATGTCTGTTACAGGGTAGGTACAACATTATGTTTGTTACAGGGTAGGTACTACATGATGTCTGTTACAGGGTAGGTACTACATTATGTCTGTTACAGGGTAGGTACAACATTATGTCTGTTACAGGGGTAGGTAATACATTATGTCTGTTACAGGGTAGGTACAACATTATGTCTGTTACGGGGTAGGTACTACATTATGTCTGTTACAGAGTAGGTACTACATTATGTCAGTTACAGGGGTAGGTACTACATTATGTCTGTTACAGGGTAGGTACTACATTATATCAGTTACAGTGTAGGTACAACATTATGTCTGTTACAGGGGTAGGTAATACATTATGTCTGTTACAGGGTAGGTCCAACATTATGTTTGTTACAGGGTAGGTACTACATGATGTCTGTTACAGGGTAGGTACTACATTATGTCTGTTACAGGGTAGGTACAACATTATGTCTGTTACAGGGGTAGGTAATACATTATGTCTGTTACAGGGTAGGTACAACATTATGTCTGTTACAGAGTAGGTACTACATTATGTCAGTTACAGGGGTAGGTACTACAGTATGTCTGTTACAGGGGTAGGTACTACATTATATCAGTTACAGGGGTAGGTACTACATTATATCTGTTACAGGGTAGGTACTACATTATGTCAGTTACAGGGGTAGGTACTACAGTATGTCTGTTACAGGGGTAGGTACTACATTATATCAGTTACAGGGGTAGGTACTACATTATATCTGTTACAGGGTAGGTACTACATTATGTCTGTTACAGGGTAAGTACTACATTATGTATGTTACAGGGGTAGGTACTACATTATGTCTGTTACAGGGTATGTACTAAATTATGTCTGTTACAGGATAGGTACTACATTATGTATGTTACAGGGGTAGGTACTACATTTTGTCTGTTACAGTGATAGGTACTACATTATGTCTGTTACAGGGTAGGAACTAAATGATGTCTGTTACAGGGTAGGTACTACATTATGTCTGTTACAGGGTAGGTACTACATTATGTCTGTTACAGGGTAGGTACTACATTATGTCTGTTACAGATTATGTACTACATTATGTCTGTTACAGGGGTAGGTCCTACATTATGTATGTTACATGGGTAGGTACTACATTATGTCTGTTACAGGGTAGGTACTACATTATGTATGTTACAGGGGTAGGTATTACATGATGTCTGTTACAGAGTAGGTACAACATTATGTCTGTTACAGGGTAGGTACTACATTATGTCTGTTACAGGGGTAGGTATTACTTGATGTCTGTTACAGAGTAGGTACAACAGTATGTCTGTTACAGGGTAGGTACAACATTATGTCTGTTACAGGGGTAGGTACTACATTATGTATGTTACAAAGTAGGTACTACAGAATGTCTGTTAGAGGGGTAGGTACTACATTATGTCAGTTACAGGGGTAGGTCCTACATTATATCTGTTACAGGGTAGGTACTACATTATGTCTGTTACTGGGTAGGTACTACATTATGTATGTTACAGGGTAGGTACTACATTATGTCTGTTACAGGGTAGGTACTACATTATGTCTGTTATAGGGTAGGTACTACATTATGTCTGTTACAGGGTAGGTACTACATCATGTCTGTTACAGGGTAGGTACTACATTATGTATGTTACAGGGTCGGTACTACATTATGTCTGTTACAGGGTAAGTACTACATTATGTCTGTTACAGGGTAGGTACTACATTATGTCTGTTACAGGGTAGGTACTACATTATGTTTGTTACAGGGTAGATACTACATGATGTCTGTTACAGGGGTAGGTACTACATTATGTCTGTTACAGGGTAGGTACAACATTATGTATTTTACAGGGTAGGTACTACATGTCTGTTACAGAGTAGGTACTACATTATGTCAGTTACAGGGGTAGGTACTACGGTATGTCTGTTACAGGGGTAGGTACTACATTATATCAGTTACAGGGGTAGGTACTACATTATATCTGTTACAGGGTAGGTACTACATTATGTCTGTTACAGGGTAAGTACTACATTATGTATGTTACAGGGGTAGGTACTGCATTGTCTGTTACAGGGTATGTACTACATTATGTATGTTACAGGGGTAGGTACTACATTATGTATGTTACAAAGTAGGTACTACAGTATGTCTGTTAGAGGGGTAGGTACTACATTATGTCAGTTACAGGGGTAGGTCCTACATTATATCTGTTACAGGGTAGGTACTACATTATGTCTGTTACAGGGTAGGTACTACATTATGTATGTTACAGGGTAGGTACTACATTATATCTGTTACAGGGTAGGTACTACATTATGTCTGTTACAGGGTAGGTACTACATTATGTCTGTTACAGGGTAGGTAATACATTATGTATGTTACAGGGTCGGTACTACATTATGTCTGTTACAGGGTAGGTACTATATTATGTCTGTTACAGGGTAGGTACTACATTATGTCTGTTACAGGGTAGGTACTACATTATGTTTGTTACAGGGTAGGTACTACATGATGTCTGTTACAGGGGTAGGTACTACATTATATCTGTTACAGGATAGGTACTACATTATGTATGTTACAGGGTAGGTACTACATTAAATATGTTACAGGGGTAGGCACTACATTATGTCTGTTACAGTAGTAGGTACTACATTATATCTGTTACAGGATAGGTACTACATTATGTCTATTACAGGGTAGGAACTACATTGTCTGTTACAGGGGTAGGTACTACATTATGTCTGTTACAGGGGTAGGTACTACATTATCTCTGTAACAGGGTAGGTACTACATTATATCTGTTACAGGGTAGGTACTACATTATATATGTTACAGGGGTAGGTAGTACATTATGTCTGTTACAGGGTAGGTACAACATTATGCATTTTATAGGGTAGGTACTACATGTCTGTTACAGAGTAGGTACTACATTATGTCAGTTACAGGGGTAGGTACTACGGTATGTCTGTTACAGGGGTAGGTACTACATTATATCAGTTACAGGGGTAGGTACTACATTATATCTGTTACAGGGTAGGTACTACATTATGTCTGTTACAGGGTAAGTACTACATTATGTATGTTACAGGGGTAGGTACTACATTGTCTGTTACAGGGTATGTACTACATTATGTCTGTTACAGGGTAGGTACTACATTATGTCTGTTACAGGGGTAGGTACTACATTTTGTCTGTTACAGGAATAGGTACTACATTATGTCTGTTACAGGGTAGGTACTAAATGATGTCTGTTACAGGGTAGGTACTACATCATGTCTGTTACAGGGGTAGGTACTACATTATCTCTGTAACAGGGTAGGTATTACATTGTGTCTGTTACAGGGTAGGAACTACATTATGTCTGTTACAGGGGTAGGTACTACATTTTGTCTGTTACAGGGTAGGTATTACATTATGTCTGTTACAGGGTAGGTACTACATTATGTCTGTTACAGGGTAGGTACTACATTATGTCTGTTACAGGGTAGGTACTACATTATGTCTGTTACAGGGTAGGTACTACATTATGTATGTTACAGGGGTAGGTACTACATTATGTCTATTACAGGGTAGGAACTACATTGTCTGTTACAGGGGTATGTACTACATTATGTCTGTTACAGATGTAGGTACTACATTATCTCTGTAACAGGGTAGGTACTACATTATATCTGTTACAGGGTAGGTACTACATTATATCTGTTACAGGGGTAGGTAATACATTATGTCTGTTACAGGGTAGGTACAACATTATGTCTGTTACAGGGGTAGGTACTACATTATCTCTGTAACAGGGTAGGTACTACATTATGTATGTTACAAGGTAGGTACTACATTAAGTATGTTACAGGGGTAGGTACTACATTATGTCTGTTACAGGAGTAGGTACTACATTATATATGTTACAGGATAGGTACTACATTATGTCTGTTACAGGGTAGGTACTACATTATGTATGTTACAGGGGTAGGTACTACATTATGTCTATTACAAGGTAGGAACTACATTGTCTGTTACAGGGGTAGGTACTACGTTATGTCTGTTACAGGGGTAGGTACTACATTATCTCTGTAACAGGGTAGGTACTACATTATATCTGTTACAGGGGTAGGTAATACATTATGTCTGTTACAGGCGAAGGTACTACATTATGTCTGTTACAGGCGAAGGTACTACATTATGTCTGTTACAGGGTAGGTACTACATTATGTCTCTTACAGGGTAGGGACTACATTATGTCTGTTACAGGGGTAGGTATTAAATTATGTCTGTTACAGGGTAGGAACTACATTATGTCTGTTACAGGCGTAGGTACTACATTATGTCTGTTATAGGGGTAGGTCCTACATTATGTCTGTTACAGGGGGAGGTACTACATTATGTCTGTTACAGGGGTAGGTACTACATTATATATGTTACAGGGTTGGTACTACATTGTGTCTGTAACAGGGTAGGTACTACATTATGTCTCTTACAGTGGTAGGTACTACATTATATCTGTTACAGGGTAGGTACTACATTATGTCTGTTATAGGGTAGGTCCTACATTATGTCTGTTACAGGGGTAGGTACTACTTTATGTCTATAACAGGGGTAGGTACTACATTATATATGTTATTGGGTAGGTACTACATTATGTCTGTTACAAGGTAGGTACAACATTATGTCTGTTACAGGTGTAGATACTACATGATGTCTATTACAGTGTAGGAACTACATTATGCTTGTTACAGGGGTAGGTACTACATTTTATCTGTTACAGCGTAGGTACTACATTATGTCTGTTACAGGGTAGGTACTACATTATGTCTCTTACAGGGGTAGGTACTACATTATATCTGTTACAGGGTAGGTACTATATTATGTCTGTTACAGGGTAGGTCCTACATTATGTCTGCTACAGGGGTAGGTACTACATTATGTCTGTTACAGGGGTAGGTACTACATTATGTCTGTTACAGGGGTAGGTACCACATTATGTCTATAACAGGGGTAGGTACTACATTATATATGTTACAGGGTAGGTACTACATTATGTCTGTTACAGGGTAGGTACAACATTATGTCTGTTACAGGGGTAGGTGCTACATTATCTCTGTAACAGTGTAGGTACTACATTATATCTGTTACAGGGTAGTTACTACATTATATATGTTAAAGGGGTAGGTAATACATTATATCTGTTACAGGGTAGGTACTACATTCTGTCAGTTAAAGGGGTAGGTACTACATTATGTCTGTTACAGGGGTAGGTACTACATTCTGTCAATTACATGGGTAAGTACTACATTTTGTATGTTACAGGATAGGTACTCCATTATGTATGTTACAGGGTAGGTACTACATTATGTCTGTTACAGGGGTAGGTACTACATTATGTCTGTTACAGGGTAGGTACTACATTATGTCTGTTACAGGGTAGGTACTACATTATGTCTGTTACAGGGGTAGGTACTACATTATATCTGTTACAGGGTAGGTACCATATGATGTCTGTTACAGGGAAGGTACTAAATTATGTCTGTTACAGGGGTAGGTATTAAATGATGTCTGTTACAGGGGTAGGTACTACTTTATGTCTGTTACAGGGGGAGGTTCTACATTATGTCTGTTACAGGGGTAGGTACTACATTATGTCTGTTACAGGGTAGGTCCTACATTATGTATATTACAGGGGTAGGTACTACATTATGTCTGTTACACAGTAGGTACTACATTATGTTTGTTACCTGGTAGGTACTACATGATGTCTGTTACAAGGTAGGTACTACATTATGTTTGTTACCTGGTAGGTACTACATGATGTCTGTTACAAGGTAGGTCCTAAATGATGTATGTTACAGGGTAGGTACTACATTATGTCTGTTACAGGGGTAGGTACTACATTATGTCAGTTATAGGGGTAGGTCCTCCATTATGTCTGTTACAGGGGTAGGTACTACATTATGTCAGTTATAGGGGTAGGTCCTACATTATATCTCTTACAGGGTAGGTACTACATTATGTCTGTTACAGGGTAGGTACTACATTATGTATGTTACAGGGGTAGGTACTACATTATGTCTGTTACAGGGTAGGAACTACATTGTGTATGTTACAGGGGTTTGTAATACATTATGTCTGTTACAGGGGTAGGTACTACATTATGTCTGTTACAGGGGGAGGTTCTACATTATATCTGTTACAGGGTAGGTTCTACATTATGTCTGTTACAGGGTAGGTACTGCATTATGTCTGTTACAGGGGTAGGTACTACATTATGTCTGTTACAGGGTAGGTACTACATTATGTATGTTACAGGGGTAGGTATTACATGATGTCTGTTACAGAGTAGGTACAACAGTATGTCTCTTAGAGGGTAGGTACAACATTATGACTGTTACAGGGGTAGGTACTACATTATGTCAGTTACAGGGGTAGGTACTAAGGTATGTATGTTACAGGGGTAGGTACTACATTATATCAGTTACAGGGGTAGGTACTACATTATATCTGTTACAGGGTAGGTACTACAATATGTCTGTTACAGGGTAAGTACTACATTATGTATGTTACAGGGTAGGTACAACATTATGTCTGTTACAGGGGTAGGTACTACATTATGTATGTTACAAAGTAGGTACTACAGTATGTCTGTTAGAGGGGTAGGTACTACATTATGTCAGTTACAAGGGTAGGTCCTACATTATAACTGTACAGGGTAGGTACTACATTATGTCTGTTACAGGGTAGGTACTACATTATGTATGTTACAGGAAAAGGTACTACATTATGTCTGTTACAGGGTAGGTACTACATTATGTCTGTTACAGGGTAGGTACTACATTATGTATGTTACAGGGTAGGTACTACATCATGTCTGTTACAGGGTAGGTACTACATTATGAATGTTACAGGGTCGGTACTACATTATGTCTGTTACAGGGTAGGTACTACATTATGTCTGTTACAGGGTAGGTACTACATTATGTCTGTTACAGGGTAGGTACTACATTATGTTTGTTACAGGGTAGGTACTACATGATGTCTGTTACAGTGTAGGTACTACATTATGTCTGTTACAGGGTAGGTACTACATTATGTCTTTTACAGGGTAGGTACTACATGTCTGTTACAGAGTAGGTACTACATTATGTCAGTTACAGGGGTAGGTACTACGGTATGTCTGTTACAGGGGTAGGTACTACATTATATCAGTTACAGGGGTAGGTACTACATCATATCTGTTACAGGGTAGGTACTACATTATGTCTGTTACATGGTAAGTACTACATTATGTATGTTACAGGGGTAGGTACTACATTGTCTGTTACAGGGTAGGTACTACATTATGTCTGTTACAGGGTAGGTACTACATTATGTCTGTTACAGGGTAGGTACTACATTATGTATGTTACAGGGTAGGTACTACATTATGTTTGTTACAGGGTAGGTGCTACATGATGTCTGTTACAAGGTAGGGACTACATTATGTCTGTTACAGGGGTAGGTACTACATAATGTCTGTTACTTGGTAGTTACAACATTATGTATTTTACAGCGTAGGTACTACATGTCTGTTACAGAGTAGGTACTACATTATGTCAGTTACAGGGGTAGGTACTACGGTATGTCTGTTACAGGGGTAGGTACTACATTATATCACTTACAGGGGTAGGAACTACATTATATCTGTTACAGAGTAGGTACTACATTATGTCTGTTACAGGGTAAGTACTACATTATGTATGTTACAGGGTAGGTACAACATTATGTCTGTTACAGAGGTAGGTACTACATTATGTATGTTACAATGTAGGTACTACAGTATGTCTGTTAGAGGGTAGGTACTACATCATGTCTGTTACAGGGTAGGTACTACATTATGTATTTTACAGGGTCGGTACTACATTATGTCTGTTACAGGGTAGGTACTACATTATGTCTGTTACAGGGTAGGTACTACATTATGTCTGTTACAGGGTAGGTACTACATTATGTTTGTTACAGGGTAGGTACTACATGATGTCTGTTACAGGGTAGGTACTACATTATGTCTGTTACAGGGGTAGGTACTACATTATGTCTGTTACAGGGTAGGTACAACATTGTGTATTTTACAGGGTAGGTACTACATGTCTGTTACAGAGTAGGTACTACATTATGTCAGTTACAGGGGTAGGTACTACGGAATGTCTGTTACAGGGGTAGGTACTACATTATATCAGTTACAGGGGTAGGTACTACATTATATCTGTTACAGGGTAGGTACTACATTATGTCTGTTACAGGGTAAGTACTACATTATGTATGTTACAGGGGTAGGTACTACATTGTCTGTTACAGGGTATGTACTACATTATGTCTGTTACAGGGTAGGTACTACATTATGTCTGTTACAGGGGTAGGTACTACATTTTGTCTGTTACAGGGATAGGTACTACATTATGTCTGTTACAGGGTAGGTACTACTTTATGTCTGTTACAGATTATGTACTACATTATTTCTGTTACAGGGGTAGGTACTACATTATGTCTGTTACAGGGGTAGGTACTACATTATATCTGTTACAGGATAGGTACTACATTATGTATGTTACAGGGTAGGTACTACATTATGTCTGTTACAGGGTACGTACTACATTATGTCTGTTACAGGGTAGGTACTACATTATGTCTGTTACAGGGTAGGTACTACATTATGTCTGTTACAGGGTAGGAACTACATTATGTCTGTTACAGGGTAGGTACTACATTATGTCTGTTACAGGGTAGGTACTACATTATGTATGTTACAGGGTAGGTACTACATTATGTCTGTTACAGGGTAGGTACTACATTATGTCTGTTACAGGGTAGGTACTACATTATGTCTGTTACAGGGTAGGTACTACATTATGTCTGTTACAGGGTAGGTACTACATTATTTCTGTTACAGGGTAGGTACTACATTATGTCTGTTACAGGGTAGGTACTACATTATGTCTGTTACAGGGTAGGTACTACATTATGTCTGTTACAGGGTAGGTACTACATTATGTCTGTTACAGGTTAGGTACTACATTATGTCTGTTACAGGGTAGGTACTACATTATGTCTGTTACAGGGTAGGAACTACATTATGTCTGTTACAGGGTAGGTACTACATTATGTCTGTTACAGGGTAGGTACTACATTATGTATGTTACAGGGTAGGTACTACATTATGTCTGTTACAGGGTAGGTACTACATTATGTCTGTTACAGGGTAGGTACTACATTATGTCTGTTACAGGGTACGTACTACATTATGTCTGTTACAGGGTAGGTACTACATTATGTCTGTTACAGGGTAGGTACTACATTATGTCTGTTACAGGGTAGGAACTACATTATGTCTGTTACAGGGTAGGTACTACATTATGTCTGTTACAGGGTAGGTACTACATTATGTATGTTACAGGGTAGGTACTACATTATGTCTGTTACAGGGTAGGTACTACATTATGTCTGTTACAGGGTAGGTACTACATTATGTCTGTTACAGGGTAGGTACTACATTATGTCAGTTACAGGGGTAGGTACTACGGAATGTCTGTTACAGGGGTAGGTACTACATTATATCAGTTACAGGGGTAGGTACTACATTATATCTGTTACAGGGTAGGTACTACATTATGTCTGTTACAGGGTAAGTACTACATTATGTATGTTACAGGGGTAGGTACTACATTGTCTGTTACAGGGTATGTACTACATTATGTCTGTTACAGGGTAGGTACTACATTATGTCTGTTACAGGGGTAGGTACTACATTTTGTCTGTTACAGGGATAGGTACTACATTATGTCTGTTACAGGGTAGGTACTACTTTATGTCTGTTACAGATTATGTACTACATTATTTCTGTTACAGGGGTAGGTACTACATTATGTCTGTTACAGGGGTAGGTACTACATTATATCTGTTACAGGATAGGTACTACATTATGTATGTTACAGGGTAGGTACTACATTATGTCTGTTACAGGGTACGTACTACATTATGTCTGTTACAGGGTAGGTACTACATTATGTCTGTTACAGGGTAGGAACTACATTATGTCTGTTACAGGGTAGGTACTACATTATGTCTGTTACAGGGTAGGTACTACATTATGTATGTTACAGGGTAGGTACTACATTATGTCTGTTACAGGGTAGGTACTACATTATGTCTGTTACAGGGTAGGTACTACATTATGTCTGTTACAGGGTACGTACTACATTATGTCTGTTACAGGGTAGGTACTACATTATGTCTGTTACAGGGTAGGTACTACATTATGTCTGTTACAGGGTAGGAACTACATTATGTCTGTTACAGGGTAGGTACTACATTATGTCTGTTACAGGGTAGGTACTACATTATGTATGTTACAGGGTAGGTACTACATTATGTCTGTTACAGGGTAGGTACTACATTATGTCTGTTACAGGGTAGGTACTACATTATGTCTGTTACAGGGTAGGTACTACATTATGTCAGTTACAGGGGTAGGTACTACGGAATGTCTGTTACAGGGGTAGGTACTACATTATATCAGTTACAGGGGTAGGTACTACATTATATCTGTTACAGGGTAGGTACTACATTATGTCTGTTACAGGGTAAGTACTACATTATGTATGTTACAGGGGTAGGTACTACATTGTCTGTTACAGGGTATGTACTACATTATGTCTGTTACAGGGTAGGTACTACATTATGTCTGTTACAGGGGTAGGTACTACATTTTGTCTGTTACAGGGATAGGTACTACATTATGTCTGTTACAGGGTAGGTACTACTTTATGTCTGTTACAGATTATGTACTACATTATTTCTGTTACAGGGGTAGGTACTACATTATGTCTGTTACAGGGGTAGGTACTACATTATATCTGTTACAGGATAGGTACTACATTATGTATGTTACAGGGTAGGTACTACATTATGTCTGTTACAGGGTACGTACTACATTATGTCTGTTACAGGGTAGGTACTACATTATGTCTGTTACAGGGTAGGTACTACATTATGTCTGTTACAGGGTAGGAACTACATTATGTCTGTTACAGGGTAGGTACTACATTATGTCTGTTACAGGGTAGGTACTACATTATGTATGTTACAGGGTAGGTACTACATTATGTCTGTTACAGGGTAGGTACTACATTATGTCTGTTACAGGGTAGGTACTACATTATGTCTGTTACAGGGTAGGTACTACATTATGTTTTTTACAGGGTAGGTACTACATTATTTCTGTTACAGGGTAGGTACTACATTATGTCTGTTACAGGGTAGGTACTACATTATGTCTGTTACAGGGTAGGTACTACATTATGTCTGTTACAGGGTAGGTACTACAACTACGACTCCAACACCATCATTAAGTTTGCCGACGACACAACAGTGGTAGGCCTGATAACCGACAACAATGAGACAGCCTATAGGGAGGAGGTCTGAGACCTGGCCGTGTGGTGCCAGGATATCAACCTCTCCCTCAACGTGATCAAGACAAAGGAGATGATTGTGGACTACAGGAAAAGAAGAACCGAGCATGCCCCAATTCTCATTGACTGGGCTGTAGTGGAGCAGGTTGAGAGCTTCAAGTTTCTTGTTGTCCACATCACGAACAAACTATCATGGTCCAAACACACCAAGACAGTCGTGAAGAGGGCATATTCCCCCATAAACCTTTCCATTAGATGGGCATTTTCCCCCTATGAACCCTCTCTTTAGATGGCTCAGTTCTCCCATGAACTCTCTCTTTAGATGGGCATGTTCTCCCATGAACCCTCTCTTCAGATGGGCATGTTCCCACATGAATAGTCTCTTTAGATGGGCATGTTCCATCGCCGATGAACCTTCTCTTCAGATGGGCATGTTCCCCCATGAACACTCTCTTTAGATGGGCATGTTCCCCCATGAACCTTTCCTTTATATGGGCATGTTCCCCCATGAACACTCTCTTTAGATGGGCATGTTCCCCCATTAACCTTTCATTTATATGGGCATGTTCCCCCATGAACACTCTCTTTAGATGGGCATGTTCCCCCATTAACCTTTCATTTATATGGGCATGTTCCCCCATGGACACTCTCTTTAGATGGGCATGTTCCCCCATGAACCCTTCCTTTACTTGGGCATGTTCCTCCATGAACCCTTCCTTTAGTTGGGCATGTTCCCCAATGAACCCTCCCGAGTGGCGCAGCGGTCTAAGGCACTGCATCTCAGTGCTTTAGGCGTCACTACAGACCCCATGGTTCGATTCCAGGCTGTATCACAACCGGCTGTGATTGGGAGTCCCATAGGGCGGTGTACAATTGGCCCAATGTCGTCCGGGTTTGACCGGTGTAGGCCGTCATTGTAAATAAGAATTTGTTCTTAACTGACTTGCCTAGTTAAATAAAGGTAAAATAAAAAATAAATAAAATTAGATGGGCATGCTCCCCTATGAACCCTTCCTTTAGATTGCCATGTTCCCCAAACGATGAACCCTCTATCTTCCATTTCCTCTTGACCTATTTGCTCGTCTCTCTCCTCTTCAGGCTAGCCTAGTGGACCCATCAGATTCCACTCCCACAACAGGAGAAATAGCTCTTAGATAAAAGACACACGCAAGTGAAGACAGAGACACACATGGACACACACACACACACATACACACACACACACACACACGCACAAACACACATATACACACGCACACACACACACATATACACACGCACACACACAAAATGGGTCAGGAGATCTCCAATCTCCTCTCCTCTCCTCCCACTCTCCTCTCCTCCCCTGTCCTCTCCTTCCCTTCCCCTCTCCTCCCCCTGTCCTCTCCTTCCCCTCTCCTCTCCTTCCCCTCTCCTAATCCCTGTCCTCTCTTCCCCCTCTCCTCTCCTTCTCCTCTCCTCTACTCCCTATTTCATCTCCTACCCCTCTCATCTCCTCCCCATCGCCTCTCCTCCTCCTCTCCTCCCCCTCTTCTCTCCCTCTCCTTCTCCTCTCCTCTTCTCTCCTTCCCCTCTCCTGTACTGTCCTCCCAATCCTCTCCTCTCCTCTCCTCTCCTCTCCTCTCCTCTCCTCTCCTCTCCTCTCCTCTCCTCTCCTCTCCTCTCCTCTCCTCTCCTCTCCTCTCCTCTCCTCTCCTCTCCTCTCCTCTCCTCTCCTCTCCTCTCCTCTCCTCTCCTCTCCTCTACTCACATCTCCTCTCCTCTACTCCCATCTCCTCTCCTTTCCTCTACTCCCATCTCCTCTCCTCTCCTCTACTCCCATCTCCTCTCCTCTACTCCCATCTCCTCCCACTCTACTCTCCTCCCCCTCTCCTCTCCTCTCCTCTCCTCTCCTCTCCTCTCCTCTCCTCTCCTCTCCTCTCCTCTCCTCTCCTCTCCTCTCCTCTCCTCTCCTCTCCTCTGCTCTCCTCTCCTCTCCTCTCCTCTCCTCTCCTCTCCTCTCCTCTCCTCTCCTCTCCTCTCCTCTCCTCTCCTCTCCTCTCCTTCCCCTCTTCTCTCCTTCCCATCTCCTCTCCACCCCATCTCCTCTCCTCCCCCTCTCCTCTCGTCTCCTCTACTCCCATTTCCTCCCCTCTACTCTCCTCCCCCTCTCCTCTCTTCCAATCTCCTCCTCCCCTTGTCCTCTCCTCCCCATCTCCTCTCCTCCCCATCTCCTCTCCTTCCCATCTCCTCTCCTCTCCTCTACTCCCATCTCCTCTCCTCTCCTCTACTCCCATCTCCTCTCCTCTACTCCCATCTCCTCCCCCTCTACTCTCCTCCCCCTCTCCTCTCCTCTCCTCTCCTCTCCTCTCCTCTCCTCTCCTCTCCTCTCCTCTCCTCTCCTCTCCTCTCCTCTCCTCTCCTCTCCTCTCCTCTCCTCTCCTCTCCTCTCCTCTCCTCTCCTCTCCTTCCCCTCTTCTCTCCTTCCCATCTCCTCTCCACCCCATCTCCTCTCCTCCCCCTCTCCTCTCGTCTCCTCTACTCCCATTTCCTCCCCTCTACTCTCCTCCCCCTCTCCTCTCTTCCAATCTCCTCCTCCCCCTCTCCTCTCCTCTCCTCTCCTCTCCTCTCCTCTCCTCTCCTCTCCTCTCCTCTCCTCTCCTCTCCTCTCCTCTCCTCTCCTCTCCTCTCCTCTCCTCTCCTCTCCTCTCCTCTCCTCTCCTCTCCTCTCCTCTCCTCTCCTCTCCTGTCCTCTCCTCTCTTCCCCTCTCCCTTTCACTCTCCTCTTCACTACTCACGGGAGTATTAGGCAGCCTCCCAAATGTGCACCAACTAAGGAATAGGAGCCATCTGGGACAGAGTCTTGTATATGAGTTGTTGACATGAGGGACTCACACCACTGTTTAAATAAACATGCAAGCACCTGTCTGTCTGATTGATGTGTGTGTGATTGTGTGATTGCGTATGTGTGTGTGTTGGTATGTGTGTACGTGTTTATTAGATTGTGCGTGTACATATGTGTGTGTTAGTATCTGCATGTTTGTGTGTGTTAATATGAAAAATGTATGCACTCACTAACTGTAAGTCGCTCTGGATAAGAGTCTGCTAAAATGACTCAAATGTAAAATGTTAGTATGTGCATGTTTGTGTGTGTTAGTATGTGCATGTTTGTGTGTTGGTGAGTGTTTGTGTGTGTGTATCGGTGCTTGCATGTTTGTGTTTGTGGGTATGTAATCGGGCTCCTCAGTCTTAATGAATAATGTATTTTGAACAGGAGTCCTGGGTGGTATTAAGTCTGACCTTTACCTTGATAATGCCATGCAGGAAACACACATTAGTAGTAAATTAGTATCCCCATGTTGCTGAAGCAGCAGCTAGTCTTCCAGGGGTCCACACCAGGGGTTGGAATCAGAACCGTGAACGAAAGTGATCTATACTGTTCAGAACTGAACCGTCATTTTAAAAGCATGGGAACGAATTAATAATGTTGTTTTGCATTCTGGGCCTTTTTTTCCAGTCCCGCTACAAAGCGGCTCTGCAAGCCCTCACTCATAAATTTATTCCAGCGTCTGCCTGGCATCTGGAAATCTGTTCCAGTTTGTGTGTTTGTTTCTAGGTTACTGTAGCCCCTCCCCTCTGAAGCATAGGCTACTGTAGCCTACTGACCATGTTACAAACATGATTTAGAAATTATGGAAAGAGATTTTTAACTGGAGAAAAATTGACTAACTTTTAAAATGCTTGTTAAGGATACTATAGTTATCACATTTCACATTGGATTTATTAACTACAAAAAGGTAAGACTTGATGTTAATTATAGTGCTGCTCTAAACAAACAAGCTCTGGTCCATCTTTAAGCCAACTCTCGGAAGTTCAAAGACATTCAAAGTTCCTTCATAGAAGCCAGTCCTCCGTACAGTGAAGGGAAAAAGTATTTGATCCCCTGCTGATTTTGTACGTTTGCCCACTGACAAAGAAATTATCAGTCTATAATTTTAATGGTAGGTTTATTTGAACAGTGAGAGACAGAATAACAACAAAATAATCCAGAAAAACGCATGTCAAAAATGTTACAATTTGATTTGCATTTTAATGAGGGAAATAAGTATTTGACCCCATCTCAATCAGAAAGATTTCTGGTTCCCAGGTGTCTTTTATACAGGTAACGAGCTGAGATTAGGAGCACACTCTTAAAGGGAGTGCTCCTAATCACAGTTTGTTACCTGTATAAAAGACACCTGTCCACAGAAGCAATCAATCAATCAGATTCCAAACTCTCCACCATGGGCAAGACCAAAGAGCTCTCCAAGGATGTCAGGGACAAGATTGTAGACCTACAAAAGGCTGGAATGGGCTACAAGACCATCGCCAAGCAGCTTGGTGAGAAGGTGACAACAGTTGGTGCGATTATTCGCAAATGGAAGAAATACAAAAGAACTGTCAATCTCCCTCGGCCTGGGGCGCCATGCAAGATCTCACCTCGTGGAGTTGCAATGATCAACAGTGAGGAATCAGCCCAGAACGACACAGGAGGATCTTGTAAATGATTTCAAGGCAGCTGGGACCATAGTAACCAAGAATAAAATTGGTAACACACTACGCCGTGAAGCACTGAAATCCTGCAGTGCCCGCAAGGTCCCCCTGCTCAAGAAAGCACATATACAGGGCCATCTGAAGTTTGCCAATGAACATCTGAATGATTCAGAAGAGAACTGGGTGAAAGTGTTATAATAATGTAATAATAATTATTATTATTATTAAAGTGTTGTGGTCAGATGAGACCAAAATCGAGCTCTTTGGCATCAACTCAACTCGCCGTGTTTGGAGGAGGAGGAATGCTGCCTATGACCCCAAGAACACCATCCCCACCGTCAAACATGGAGGTGGAAACATTATGCTTTGGGGGTGTTTTTCTGCTAAGGGGAAAGGACAACTTCACCACATCAAAGGGACGATGGACGGGGCCATGTACCATCAAATCTTGGGTGAGAACCTCCTTCTCTCAGCCAGGGCATTGAAAATGGGTCGTGGATGGGTATTCCAGCATGACAATGACCCAAAACACATGGCCAAGGCAACAAAGGAGTGGCTCAAGAAGAAGCACATTAAAGTCCTGGAGTGGCCTAGCCAGTCTCCAGACCTTAATCCCACATAAAATCTGTGGAGGGAGCTGAAGATTCGAGTTGCCAAACGTCAGCCTCGAAACCTTAATTACTTGGAGAAGATCTGCAAAGAGGAGTGGAACAAAATCCCTCCTGAGATGTGTGCAAACCTGGTGGCGAACTACAAGAAAGGTCTGACCTCTGTCTAAGTCATGTTTTGCAGAGGGTTCAAATACCTATTTCCCTCATTAAAATGCAAATCAATTTATAACATTTTTTACATGCATTTTTCTGGATTTTTGTTTTGTTATTCTGTCTCTCACCGTTCAAATAAACCTACCATTAAAATTATAGACTGATCATGTCTTTGTCAGTGGGCAAACGTACAAAATCAGCAGGGGATCAAATACTTTTTTCCCTCACTGTAGGTATTATTCTGTGGGCCTAATTCATGTATGTCATAACAACAAGATGCCCAGCGCTTCGTCAAGCCTCCTCCTCCACCCTCTCTCACTCTCTCCCCACCCGCAAAATTTCAATTGCATCTTGGCCCTACACTTGTCTGTCCATGTTGACTGGCAGTGCAATGCAAAGTGTGTGTGTTTGTCTTTCATTATGATTAAACCATGCTGTTACGGCAAAATACAATTTGCTCTTAACGACTTTCCTGTAAAGATTAAATAGCTTACCCGCTCCATAGCAAGACAGTGTGGTGAAGATGCACAACAGCGTCTCTTCAACCTCAGGAAGCTAAAGAATTTTGTCTTGGCCCCTAAGTCCCTCACAAATTTCTACAGATGCACCATTGAGAGTATCCTGTCGGGCTGAATCACCGCCTGGTATGGCAACTGCACTGTCCGCAACTGCAAAGCTCTCCAGGGTGGAGCAGTCTTCCCAACACATCACCGGGGGCACAGTGCCTGCCATCCAGGATAGCTATAGCACCTGGTGTCACAGGAAGGCCAAGAAGATCATCAATGACCTCAGCCAACTGAGCCACGGCCTGTTCACCCCGCTACCATCCAGAAGGTGAGGTCAGTACAGATGCATTAAAGCTGGGACCGAGAGGCTGAGAAACAGCTTCTACTGTATCTCAAGGCCATCAGATTGTTAAATAGTTACCACTAGCCGGCCTCCTCCCATTACTCTGCCCTGAACTTTAGTCACTGGTCGGCTACCACTTGGTTACTCAACCCTGCACCTTAAAGACTGTTGCCCTATGTACATAGTGATGGAACACTGGTAACTTTAACAATGGAACACTGGTCACTGTTATTTTACCCACTTCGGAAAGTATTCAGACCCCTTGACATTTTCCAAATATTGTTATGTTACAGCCTTATTCTAAAACGGATGTAAAAAAAATTAAAATATCTCAACAATTTACACACAATACCCCATAATGACAAAGCGAAAACAGGTTTTTATAAATGTTTACAAATGTATTAAAATTTAAAAACAGCAATAGCTTATTTAAATAAATATTCAGACGCTTTGCTATGAGACTCGAAATTGAGCTTAGGTGCATCCTGTTCCCATTGATCATCCTTGAGATAATTCTACAACTTGATTAGAGTCCACCTGTGGTAAATTCAATTGATTGGACATGATTTGGAAAGGCACGCACCTGTCTATATAAACTCACAGTTGACAGCGCATGTCAGAGCAAAAACCAAGCCATGAGCTCAAAGGAATTGTCCGTAGAGCTCCGAGACAGGATTGTGTCGAGGCCCAGATCTGGGGAAGGGTACCTAAAAAATTCTGAGGCATTGAAGGTCCCCAAGAACACAGTGGCCTCCATCATTGTTAAATGGAAAAAGTTTGGAAACACCAAGACTCTTCCTAGAGCTGGCCGCCCAGCAAAACTGAGCAATCGGGGGAGAATGGAGTTGGTAACGGAGGTGACCAAGAACCCGATGGTTACTCTGACAGAGCTCCAGAGTTCCTCTGTGGAGATGGTTGTCCTTCTGGAAGATTCTCCCATCTCTGCAGCACTCCATCAATCAGGCATTTATGGTAGAGTGGCCAGACAGAAGCAGCTCCTCAGTAAAAGGCACATGACAGCCCACTTGGAGTTTGCCAAAAGGCACCTAAAGGACTCTCATGAGAAACAAGATTCTCTGGTCTGATGAAACCAAGATTAAACTCTTTGGCCTGAATGCCAAGCTTCACATCTGGAGGTAACCTGGCACCATCCCTACGGAGAAGCATTGTGGTGGCAGCATCATGCTGTGGGACTGTTTGTCAGCGGCAGGGACTGGGAGACTAGTCAGGATCGAGGGAAAGATGAATGGAGCAATGTACAGAGAGATCCCTGATGAAAACCTGCTCCAGAGCGCTCAGGACCTCAAACTGGGGCGAAGGTTCACCTTCCAACAGGACAACGACCCTAAGCACACAGCCAAGACAATGCAGGAGTGCCTTCGGGACAAGTCTCTGAATGTCCTTGAGTGGCCCAGCCAGAGCCTGGACTTGAACCCGATCTCTGGAGAGACCTGCAAATCACTGTGCAGCAACGCTCTCCCCATCCAACCTGACAGAGGATCTGCAGAGAAGAATGGGAGAAACTCCCGAAATACAGGTGTGCCAAGCTTGTAGCATACTAACCAAGAAGACTCAAGGCTGAAATCGCTGCCAAAGGTGCTTCAACAAAGTACTGAGTAAAAGGTCTGAATACTTATGTAAATGCAATATTTCCGTTTTTGATTTTTAACCATTTGCAAAAATGTAAAAAAAAAAGTGTTTTGCTTTGTCATTATGGGGTATTGTGTGTAGATTGATGGGGGGGGGGGAACAATTGAATCAATTTTAGGACAAGGTTGCAACGTAACAAAATGTGGAAAAAGTCAAGGGGTCTGAGTACTTTCTGAATGCACTTTAGATAAAGTACCAGTAAAAAGTTTGGACACACCTACTCATTCAAGGGTTTTTCTTTATTTGTACTATTTTCTACATTGCGGACTACTAGTGAAGACATCAAGAATATGGAATAACATATATATGGAATCATGTAGTTACCAGAAAAGTGTTAAACAAATCAAAATATATTTTACATTTCAGATTCTTCAAAGTAGCCACCCCTTTGCCTTGATGACAGCTTTGCACACTCTTGGCATTCTCTCAACCAGCTTCACCTGGAATGCTTTTCCAACAGTCTTGAAGGAGTTCACATATATGCTGAGCACTTGTTGGCTGCTGTTCCTTCACTCTGCGGTCCAACTCATCCCAAACTATCTCAATTGGGTTGAAGTCAGGTGATTTTGGAGGCCAGGTCATTTGATGCAGCACTTTATAACTATCCTTCTTGGTCAAATAGCCCTTACACAGCCTGGAGGTGTATTGGGTCATTTTCCTGTTGAAAAACAAATGATAGTCCCACTAAGCGCAACCAGATGGGATGGCGTATCGCTGCAAAATGCTGTGGTAGCCATGCTGGTTAAGTGTGCCTTGAATTCTAAATAAAT